>NC_091476.1:87387042-87677042 GCF_036971445.1 Narcine bancroftii | reverse complement strand
GTGACTGGTAGTGGGATCATGTTGGTGTTGATGGACCAGATGTGGAGGCCAGTAGGGACAAAGTGAAGTGCCAGTTGATGAAGTAGACAAAGACAATGTGGTCAAACAATAATCATGGCTTTTATTAGCAGAAACTCATGGTACAATAATGAAAGTCAATAGATGCATATACAGTTACACCCAAGGGGAATGTCCTTAACAGTAGAGACAATGCACAGCCAATGTTAGGCTCGCCAGAGGGGAGACAGGCAGCTTGGCAGACATTCACCACAGTCTCCCCCCAGCAGAAGAAGGGTTAAAATCAAAAAGACAGCTGCTAGGAAAGACTGAAGCAAGCGATACTTGGATACCATGTTTGGCATTGAGAATACTCTAACAGCTAAAATATGCCATTATCTAGCAAGCAATCGAAATATAATGAGATGTTTTATGAATATGTCAGCCTATCAGGTTGTTTACGAATTCTGGTGCTTCTTCTCAAAACAGATGGCTACTTTGCAACCTTGGGAACTGGTACAGTTACTGGGTCTGTAGTGTGGGAAGGACTGACTTCTGGACCCGCTCCAGAATGGCCAGCATGAGGCAGTGGAGCCTCAGCATGGCCATCTGAAAGCTTACTAGGGGTCACAGGCTGGGGGGGGTGAGCCCAATCTCTCAGGCTCACTCTGAGTAGGGGTGTGAGGAAGGGGTGAACCAGGCGAGGCCAGATCTCTTAGGGGTACAGTGTCAGTACTCCCGTCTGGGAATTTAACATGAGCATAGTTGGGGTTAGTATGCAGTAGCTGAACTGGTTGGACTAGGGGGTCTGTTTTACGTGCCCGAGCGTGGCTCTTCAGCAGCACGGTTACAGGCTCAGATAAGCAGGCTGATTTCCTTGGAAAGGCAAACATATGTTTATGAGGTGTTTGATTTGTTGCAGTACACAATAATGACCAAATAGAATGTAGCGCCTCAGGCAGCACCTCCTGCCACCGGGTAACAGGGTAACCATGTGTTTTTAAAGCAAGATTAACAGTCTTCCAGACTGAAGCATTAGCCCTTCAACCTGCCCATTGCCCTACAGGTTGTAGCTCGTGGTACGGCTGGTGGCAATCCCCTTTCATAGCAGGGCTGGCCGCAGTTCAGCACTCATGAATGCTGAGCCCCTATCGGTATGAATGTAATTGGGAAAACCAAAAATGCTGAAAATTCTGTCAAGTGACTTAATTACAGATGCTGAAGAGATGTCAGGGCAGGGTATCACAAAGGGAAACCTGGAATATTCGTCAGTTACAGAAAGGAAATATACATTTTTGTTGTTGGAAGGTAACGGTCCTTTAAAATCTAAGCTAATCCTCTCAAAAGGTCAGGTTGACTTGATGAGAGTGGCCTCCGGAGCTTTGAAGTATTGCGGTTTGCATTCTGCGCAAACGGGACAGCTTTTAGTTAGTTTCCTGACTTCTTCCAGAGAGTAAGGAAGGTTGTTAGCCCTTATGTAGTGGAAGAATCTCAGGACTCCTGGGTGGCACAGTCTGCTATGGATTTCTTTTAGCCCCTTCAACTGAGCACCAGCAGCAGATCGTGACAATGCGTCAGAGGGATCATTTAACCTGCCCGTCTGTACTCGATCTCATAATTATAAGTTGAGAGTTCTATTCGCCAGCGTGCCATCTTTTTGTTCTTGATTTTACTTTTGTGTTTAGTACTGAAAATGCAGGCTACAGATTTTTGATCAGTGACAAGAGTAAATTTTCTGCCGGCTAGAAAGTGTCTCCAGTAGCGAACAGCTTCAATAATAGCCTGGGCTTCTTTTTCAATGGCAGGATGTTTAAGTTCAGGTCCACGTAACGTGAGGGAGAAGAATGCCACAGGTCTGCCCTTTTGATTAAGGGTTCCTGCCAAGGCATAATTTAACACTACACTGTTCATTTGAGATTGTATATCTAACCCCAGTAACACAGGGGCACAGAGATCCGGCATAATAAAGAGCCACACATCAGCAAGGCAATGTCCCTGCAAATTTAAAGTAACTTTATACTTGTCCCATACAGTTTTTGTAAGTTCACTCCAAGCCATCGATATCTTTTGGTTCGCTGGAGGTCTCTGCAAATTTAAGGCTCTGGCAACTTTCTCATGGATGTAGGTGTCAGTACTCCGCAAGTCTATTAGACTATCAAGAGTCTCACCATTCACCTTGTGGTGGTACACCATCGGCCTACTGCAGGGGGGCAACCTCTGTACCTGCAGGAGTGTAAGGGGACAGGACAACACCTAGCCGGCTGTCAATCAGTTGGCCTGAATGCATCAAGCCCCACCCGGTCGGGTGTAAATCACCCTCTGGGATATAAGCCCGAGGCCTCACTCAGAGTTGCTGCAGCCACAGCCAGCCTGGCTCTGTGGAAGTATTTGTGGATTAAAGCCTGTTGTACAGTCTTTATCTTTGTGTGTGTCTGATTCTGGCTAACAGTGCACCACAATTTAACCCACAAAATTTTCCCACGGCAGCTATGGAAAAACTCCTGTGCATAGGGAGCCTTGAGGTTGACACATGCCACCCAGAAGCCCAGATACGCTTTGAGATCTGGCAGCACACGGTCAAGGCAATCATCGAGGCACACGAGGGTGCCATCTTGGATTCCAATTGGAAGAGGTTGGTCCTATGCTGGTCAAATCTGGGTCCCCATGCCTTCCAGGTAACCAAAGGCTGCTCCATGTTCAAGTGTGCAACGGACACTCTCGAGAATTTGTACAAACCTCCCATGAATGTGGTCTATGCAAGCTACCTCCTCAACATCCGAGCCCAGCAACCCAGGGAGACGGCTGAGTCTTACCTGGGATATTTGCGAGAGTTGGCCCGACCATGTCTGGCTGAACCAGGGGTAGGTGTAGAGAAGGTCGAGACGCTGATCTGGGATGCCTTCGTCCAAGGGCTACGCTCGAGGGCCATCCTGCAGAAGTTGCTGGAAGACAACATCTATGCCCTAACCAGGACTCTGGAAGTGGTCCAAACCCTGGAAGCAGCAGCCCTGCACATTGATGCCTTCAATTCAAGGTTCTCCCAGGTTCACTCATGGCCCTCTCACACTGTAGCTGCAGCCCCAGGCCAAGCTGGCGAGGAGAAAGTCACTGCGGCAGGTGCCCAGCGCCCCTGTAAGTACTGTAGGTCCTAGTGTGGGTCAGATCGACGATCACACCAAAACTGCCCAGCTCGGAACCAGTATTGTTTCCGATGCGGTAAGAAAGGTCACTTGCAAAACTGTGCCTCTCTAAACCTGCTGGCAGCTTAGCGACCCTCTATGACTTCCCCACCTCCCCCGCGGACCCCTCATGTGTGCCTGCCGGATGGCGCCATTGTCCCGCAACGACTTTCCTCTTCCCCGACTTCGACCGCGCAACATCCAGCCCCACCAGAGACTGTCACAGCGTGTGCCCCGAGCATTTTCACCAGTCCCCGCCTTCACCAGCACCGCTCAGTGAGAACTACAGTGATGTCACTTCCGGCTCACGGTGTGATGTCACTTCCGGCCAAGGTAATAACATCACTGCGGCTGACTGTGATGACGTCACTTCCCCCGGTGCAGCAGACATGGCTGGGGAAGGAGGCCAGCCACGCATTGGCCCCCCACATGCCGCCACCACCTTGGGCCAGGCAGAGCCCGACACGGAGGACCCACGATGACATTGAGAATGACATCATCGACACGGGAACCAGGCCACCCTACTGATGCTCCCCATGCCTCCGAGTGCCATCAGCTGCTACACGCTGCACCCAGCGATAGATAGCAATGTGGTCAACGCGGGCGATGACCAGGCCGTCCTACTGACGCTCCCCACACCTCTGGATGCCATCAGCTACCACACGCTGCACATCACGACCGATGTCGACATGGTCAACACAGGCGATGACCAGGCTGTCCTATCGAGGCTCCCCATCCCTCCGGGTAGCAACGACTCTGACTTCAAGACGGTCCTGGGCACCACCACACTGACCAAGGACATCACCCACGATCTCAGGCGCTCGATGATGGATGTGCGAGTCAACGGAGAGGTAACAAAGTGCCTGTTGGACAGTGGCAGCACTGAGAGCTTCATTCACCTGAGCGTGGCCCACTCCCTAAGGTTAAAGGGGGTGATTGTGGTTGTACATCACTGGCCTACTGCAGGGGGCAACCTCTGTACCTGCAGGAGTGTAAGGGGACAGCACAACGCCTGGCTAGCTGTCAATCAGTCAGCCTGAATGGATCAAGCCCCATCCGGTTGGGTGTCAATCAGCCTTCAGGATATAAGCCTGCGCCAGCCTCCTGAGGCCTCACTCAGAGTTGCTGCAGCCACAGCCATTTTGGCTCTGTGGAAGTCTTTGTGGATTAAAGCCTGTTGTACAGTCTTTATCTTGGTGTGTGTCTGATTCTGGCTAACAGCCCACCACACACCTCCCCCTTTGTAGTCAATTCTTCCAGTGCATAACATCCCCCAAGCTTTATAGTCATTTGAGCTATCACAGGGATCTCACCTCGCCGTCACTTGAAGTCGATTCAGCCTGCTCATCTGAAGATTCCCCCTTTTCACAGTTGTCTTCCATTGCTGCAGCTCCAGGATGCATTTTCTTGGTGCTTCTCTTCTTCTTCTTATCAGTGGGAGTACTTTTCTCCTTACATGCTTTAGCAAAGTGGCAGAATTTCCCACAATGGCTGCAGTAGAAAATTGAGCCGGGCACTTCTGTCTGGGGTCCCAGCTCTTATCACAGAAGTAGCATTTTTCAGGAGTTCACCATTTTCTTTCCTTCGGGGTTCCAGCAATCCTGGATGTTTCTTTTTCGGTTTCTAGCATTTCACTGGACCACATGGCACTTCTCAGTGTTTTGACTAGAGTGTCTGCCCGGTCGTAGGTTAAGGGCTCTGTCTCCAGCAGCCTCTGTTGGATGTAACTGGAGTCAATCCCGTTGACTAAAGCATCCAACTTCAAGGCATTGCAGTGTTGCACATCGACTGCCCTGACATCACATTAGTTTGCCAGTGAGTCGAGGGCCAGTGCATAGGCAGCATCACTTTCCCCAGGTTTCTGGCGTCTAGTCAGCAACTGGTGTCGAGCAAGCACCACATTCCGTGGCACTGTATATTAAACAGTCAGACGTTCCCGGGCTATAACCAGAGTGGTAGCTCCTTGCGTTACTGCAAAAGGGACCTCACCCAGCAGAGAGTTCAGGCAGCCCCATTGTATCGCCTCATCGACCACGTTGTTTCAAGCCATGTAGGAATCGAAACAAGCAATCCAGTGGTTGAAAATTTCTCTGGCCCTCGGGGCAGACTGGTCGATTATCAGCCACTCTGGCTTGAGGGCTGCATCCATTTCTACTAATAAAATTGAAGTGCTAGTTGATGAAGTAGACAAAGACAATGTGGTCAAATAATAATCATGGCTTTTATTAGCAGAAACTCATGGTACAATATTGAAAGACAATAGGTGCATACACAGTTATACCCAAGAGGAGGGTCCTTAACAGTAGAGATAATGCACAGTCAATGTTAGTAGAACAAAGCTCACCAGAGGGGAGACAGACAGCTTGCCAGACATTCACCACACAAAGGTAATGACCAAGTGAACTCTATCTCTGTACTGACCTGGGGTGATCAGAAGTGTGGGGGAACAGAAGAAATGCAGCTGAGGGCTCATCGAAGATAATGTTTCCATGTAAAAGAGAATATTTTGTATGCCCTGGAATGGAAATCCTCAACTCAAGAACAGATGTGGCAAAGCTAGAAAAAATCAGAGAAAAAAATATATCATCCTGTTAAGGGTAGGAGAAGATATGATCAATGTGGCTGCATCAGTTGATGGGTCAGTCTCTCGAGATGGAGACATAGAGATCTAAAAAGGGGAGAGAGGTATCAGAAATGGTACAGATGAATTTGAGAGCTGTGTGGAAGTTATTTGAGAGGTGGATAATATTGACAAGTTCTGCAGGGGTTGCAGGAGGCAGCATCAATGCAGTTGTCAGTGTAGTGGAGAATGAGTAGAGGCCTAATGTCAGTCAGTCTTGGCCTGGAACAAGGATTGCTTCAATTCATCAATAAAAGGCAGGAGTATCTCATGTCTATTCGAGAACCCCTGACTAATCTTTAATTTGTGGAAGTGAAAGAAATCTAAAGAGAAATTTTGACTTACCTTGAAGAAAAACATTGAGGGTAAGGACCGAAAGATAAATGGTGATGACGGAGAGGGTCCACATTACAGGAAGAAGACTTGGATTTGTAAAGGCAAAGAAAGTTTAGGGATGATCAGCATGGCTTTGTGCATGGGATATTATGCCTCATGAATTTATGACCAAGAAAATTGATGAGGGCAGGTATGTAAATAATGACCACACGGATATCAGTAAGGTCTTTGACAAGGTCTGTCATGGTAGTCAGATCACATGGGATCTTGGGAGAATGAGCAACTGGATGTAGAATTGATGGTGGGTGGCAGATGGTGCAGTAGTGTTTGGTTTTTATTCAGACTGGCAGCCTGCACAGTCTGACCTGTGCCCACTGTTGTTTGTCATCCAAGTCAGTGATATAAATGACAATGAGGTTAGGATGTTTAGTGTGTAGATGACACCAAAATTGGTGGTTTTGTGGACACTGAGTTAACAACAGAATCTAAATTAACAATTAAAAGGTCCAAGGAATGGCAGAAGGAAATTCTCGGTCAAGCACGAGGTTATACTTTGGCAGGTTCAACCAGGACAGGACTTACACAGTGAATGGCGGGCCCCTGGTGAGGGTTGCTGAACAGAGATACAGGTACATAGCTTTGTGAAAGTAATGATGCAGGTTGGCAGAGAGCCGAAGATGGCTTTTGAATACTTGCCCTCATTGGTCGAGGCAGTGAGTACAGGAGTTTGGATGTCATGTCACAACTGTACAAGATGTGGGTGAGACCACACACTGTATTTTGCTCAGCTCTGGCCACCTAAATGTAAGGAAGATATCATTATGTTGGCATGGGTGTGGAAGGATGTTGGCAGGAGAGGAGGCCATGAATTTCAGGTTAGTTAGGCTGGGAAATTTCTCTCTGGAGCCTCAGAGGCTGAGGGGAGAATCTGAATTTAGGATATAGGCAAATCAATAGTCAAAGACCGAGAAGCAGAATCTAAAATTAGTGAGCATAGATTTAAGGTGAGGGAGGTTAAAAGGGACCTGAGGGGTAGCTTCTTCACACAAGAGAAGATAGTATAAGCTAGGAGCAGGCAGAGGAAATGGACAAAGCAGGGATATTGTAATGTTTAAAATATATTTAGACAGGTACAGGGATAGGAAAGATTCAGAGGGGCACAGGCAAATGGAAATGGCCTGCATATGCAATGTGGTTGGCATGGATGATTTGGACCAACAGCCTGTTTCCCTGCTGTAAATCTCTATGATTCTATTATTCTCCTTGTTCAAGGTTAAAAAATATGTTCTGCCAGGAAGACGAGATTGTTTGTCAAGGGGCGCTGGTTAGGTTTATGTTCTACAAAGCAACAGGGGACGCTGAGGGCTTCCTGATAGGGAATGGATGTATTATGGGGACTGGAAGTTGTTTAAATGGTGATAAGGAGGAACTGGTAAAGGTGGAGGTGGGGGAGGGGGGGGGGATGCAGACAGGATCGATGTGCAAAGGTAATTCCAGGGGGATGAGCAAATAAAAACAAGGGCCCAGCAGAGAGTGGATGTTGGGGAGGAGAAGGATGTAAACCGTCCAGATTTGTGGACCTGCCAGGTGGGAGACATTGGACGGGAGATCTCCTGAAATGATGAGACATGTTTCTTTCTGTATCTTGGTTCATTGGCTCTGCAGCTCGGCTTTCCTCACAAGAACGAAGCACCTTGCATAGTTGTGAGTTTGCAGTCCTCACCAAGTTGATTGGATCACCAAATGTAATAAATCTGCTCATAGTGAGCTGTCACTGGGAGCAATCGTCGTGAAAACAGTTGGATTGTGGTAAAAACATAATGGATCCAGTCATGTCTGACAGGGAAAAGACCTGACATTTCTTTTCAAACCTCCACTTTAAAATCAAATAAAATCTATTTTTCTTTTAATACCTTTCTGCAAGTCATTCTATTCACGTTACTGAAGATTTGACAGACCCTGTAGTGCTCGTGTACCTGAATATTACTTTCCCTTCAAGCCCAATTTCTATTTTTTTTCCACTACCATGGGGTTTCTTCCATTGTCTTCAGTTTTACTGACCAACACTTCATAACATGCACTCATTTAACACAAATATTTAATTGTTCCTTTGAGCTTGAGTTTAATTCACTGCTTTTGCTTCAGATTTTGTTTTTGTACTTTATCTGTTTTATAACCATATAACCATATAACCACTTACAGCACAGAACAGGCCAGTTCAGCCCTACTAGTCCATGCCGTAACAAATCCCCACCCTCCTAGTCCCACTGACCAGCACCCGGTCCTCTCCATGTAACTATCCAGTCTTTCCTTAAATGTAACCAATGATCCCACCTCGACCACGTCTGTCGGAAGCTCATTCCACATCCCCACCACCCTCTGCGTAAAGAAATTTCCCCTCATGTTCCCCTTATAATTTTCCCCCTTCAATCTTAAACCATGTCCTCTAGTTTGAATCTCCCCCTTTCTTAATTGAAAAAGCCTATCCACATTTACTCTGTCTGTCCCTTTTAAAATCTTAAACACCTCTATCAAGTCCCCTCTCAATCTTCTACGCTCCAGAGAAAAAAGCCCCAGTCTGCACAACCTTTCCCTGTAACTCAAACCTTGAAATCCTGTCAACATTCTCGTGAACCTTCTCTGCACTCTCTCTATTTTGTTTATGTTAAGGTCTGCTCTATCCATGTCCCTCCACTCCATCCTGACCCACCTGGAGAATAACGTCTCAAACACCAGGCTGCTGTTCATTGACTGCAGCTCGGCGTTTAATGCCATTGTACCCCAGAGGCTGGGAGAGAAGGTGTCCTGTCAGAGACTCAATGCTTCTCTCTGCCGCTGGATTCTTGACACTCTAACTCAATCGGCCAGGGTTGGCAGCAAAACAGCGAGCACCATCACGCGCTGAGGACTGGCGCACTTCAGGGGTGCGTGCTCAGCCCGCTCCTGTTCACCTGACAGACCCAAGACTACATTGCCAGATCCAACTCCAACAGAGTCATCGTTTGCAGATGACACGACAATTGTTATTTTTGGAATATTTTATTTTAATTGTTCCAAGACATATAGAGCGTTATTGCATATATAAATAGTATATTAAAATTACAAAATCTCATATGATTGCCCAAATCTCACCCACTGTCTCCTTCCAAAAGCTAACATGAAAAAAAAGAAGGGGTGTTTGAGCATGCCTTCATTAATTAGTCCACATCAGGAATTCAACGCTATTAACCTAAATGTATTATTTAAACCTTTTTGGGGAAGTTAATTATATCCTTAAGCTAGTATGATTCAAATAAGGTTGCCATATTTTAACAAACATCTCATATTTCTTTCTCAGATTATACATTATCTTTTCTGGGGGTGGCTCGGATGTTTCCATATTCCAGCAAGTAATAAATAGGGAGGAGTTAGATTTCCATTTAACAGCAATGCATCTCCTGGCCAATGCAAGTGCAATCCTCACAAACTGGATTTGATATTTTGATAATTTGGTGCCAATAACCATAAGGTGCTCAATAAATACAGTTCTGGTTCCAATGGAAAATCCACTTCTATAATTTTTGTCAAAATTTCTGCCAAGTCATACCAAAAGGATCTTACTTTCACACATAGCCAGGTTGAATGTATAAATGTTCCAACTTCCATACCACAGATTTTAAACCACGTAATTTTTACGGTGTAAGGTATAATTGGTGTATAAAATTGTATTGTACCAATCTATATCTGACATTAACAAATGATGTAAATTTTGAGCACAATTTTGACCAATATTGTTCTTGAATCCTTTACCCCAAGTCCGTCTTCCACCTTTCCCTCGATTTGGACACAACAGTAATTGACCACGTCAGCAACAACAATGAGTCGAAAAGCAAAGATGAGTTGGAAAATCTCGTGATATGGTGTGAGAATAACAACCTGTGTCTCAATGTAGACAAGACAGTAAAGGAGATGATTGTGGGCTTCAGGAGGACCAGGGATGACCACCCTCCATTGCATATTAATAACTCAGTTTTGGTGAGAATGGAAAGCACCAAGTTCCTCAGATTCCACTTAAGGAGTGACCTATTCTGGACATATAACCTCTCTTCACTTGTCAGGAAGGCACGGCAATGAGAGTACTTTCTTAGAAGGCTGAAGTGCCTAAGGCCACCCACCACTATTCCATCGACTTTCTGGCCAGCTCCATCACAGTGCTGTAGAGCATAGGATTGAAGGTCCATTCAAGGACGATAAAGGTGGCAGAGAGGATCACCTGGGTCAACCTCCCTCTCTATCCCCCCCCCACCCCATTGATGGGATTTTCTGGGATCGCTGTTTAACGAGGGTTCACAAAATGAGGGAGAACCCCTACCATCCCACAAGCAGCATCTTCAAGGTACTCCCATCAGGATAGAGATACAAAAATATCAGAGCCAAAACCACTAGACTAAGGAACAGCTCCTTCCCATGGGCAGGGAGACTGCTGAAGGACAACGAAAACAACTCTCTGTGACTCTACTACTTATGTATTTTAATATATGAACATATGTAGTGTTCATTTGTTTATCCGTGTGTTATGTCTGTTCGCGTGTTTTGCACTGTTTTGCAACATGGGCTGGAGAATGCTATTTTGTCATGTTGCACTGGTACAATTAGGTAATAAATGAACTTGAACCTTATTCCTTTAACTTGCCTCTGTTTCTACATTTCATTCTCTTGCTCTTTCACATCCTTCTATGCATTGCATGCAAATTTTACCCAAACGCACTCCAGTAGGGTGCTATGTAAAAGCACAAGAAAATAGGCCATTTGGCCTTTTTGGCACTTAGCCACTCAATAAAGTTATAGCTAACCCTATTCCCCCAGTGCCACCTTCCTGCACCAGACCCATTACCTCGGATTCTCTGAATATCCAAAGATCCTTGTCTTAAATGTACCCAATAAATCTGCAAACGATTGTTTCTCAACAGCTGACGTGAGCTGAAGGCAGCAAGCAAAAGTGTTGGAGAAATTCAGCAGGTCAGGCAGCCTCCATGGAGAGATGAGGCCCAACATGTCGACCACCTTCTGCTTTTCCTGGAGGCTCCCTGGCCTGCTGAGTTCCTCTGGCACTTTTGGGGTCTTGTTCCAGTTCCCCAGCATCTGCTGGCTCTTTTGTTAATGTTCACGAGTTTCTCTTCTGAATAGCCAATGCTTTGGAACAACTCCCTCTTATTATACAATCCCGAGCCATGGGAAGGATTAACTCCATATCACCCCCTGCCATGCCTCTTCAGAACATTACGTTTCAGTGAGATTAGTGCATATTTTACCAAGGTTAGGTATGTACAGTCTGGCCTTTTAATCTGTCCTCATAATGATTCTCCTGTCTGAGCATTCGAGCTGCATCTAAACACAAAAGTCTGCAGATGCTGGGGTTGAGTGCACTACCCAAACATCCTGGAGAAACTTGGCATCCACAGGAAGTGAAAAGTAACCGATGCTTCATTCCTGAGCCATTCGTCAAGAATAAGCAGAAAGAGGCAGGTGCCTGAATGAAATGGAAGGAGGGAGGGGATAGGCGAAGAGGAGAGGAGAGGAGTGAAAAAGGGGCACAAGCCAACAGGTCATGTGTGGATACTGGTGGGAGAGAGGGTTGAGGGTAGATCCCTGAAAGGACAGAGAAGAAAAGATGGAGGGAGCTGGAGAAAAGATGACAGAGGGAAAGGGGGTTAATGGAAATAAACAGAACTCAAGGTAGATCCTTTTTTGCTTTCCCTTAATGCCAAATCCTTCTTTGGATACACTTGGCATGGCTGTGCATAATTGTAGCAAAAGATTTTGACAATTGCATACAAATCCTTTTGAAATAAAGACCAACATATAATTTCTTCTCTTAATTGCTTACTGTACCAAATTGTTAACTTTTGATGATTTGTGTACAATAAAATTCACGTCACTCTAAACACATTTCAATCATTCACCATGTACCCTTCCATTCTATGTTCTCTACAAATGCTGATGGCCTCCTTTGTTTCCACATTGTGTTGAATTTGCTCTGATTTTCAGTTCATTTTCATTTGAGTGGGACTGACATTTTAAGAGAACAAATAATGCTCTGCAGGCCCTGGAGATTAACTTGGGTTGACAGGCCAAGGACAGCATGTACCCAAATTTGATACTTCTGAGGAGAGAGGAAGTGCCTGGAGGCACAGATGCAGAGACCATGTGACCAACATGCTAAAGCAACAGTACATTGTTTGCTTAGGGACCATTTTTAAGGAGACAGCACAGGAGCAAGGTGCTGTTGGAAGTGATATTGTGCTGAAGTGGCCTCATGTGGTAATAGATAATTTGTTAGGTTTCTCCAAGTTAGAGGGGAATGAATATGACCCATAACCAAAAGGGTGGGTCACTTTGAATGGCTGACCCACAAAAGTGTTTTGGAAGCAGAAGAAATATTGCCTTTCAGCCGAACAAAAAAGGGTTCAGGAAGTTTTGTGACAATCACTCGCTTCATGTCCCCTAGAAAAATAAAAGGGGACCTTGGGTTGCCACTCACCTGAAAAGGACATTTCTCTGGAAGCATTTTGACAAGAATTTTGTGAGTTTACAACAGTATGTCACCCCGATCTCTCCCACCTCATTTGTAGTTACTTCTTTGCTTCGATTTAAGAGTCTTCGTGTCAACACTGGATTTCTGAGACTGGCCTTTGAACTACCTTTTGAGAAATGGGCCAGTCTGTAATGCACACACACACACACACACACACACACACACACACACACACACACACACACACACACACACACACACACACACACACACACACACACACACAAAAGTTTAGTTAAATTAGATAAGGTGTTATATTATTGGTAGTTAATAAAAATATTATTTTAAACATAACACTGTCTGGGCTCATTTCTATTACTGCTGTCTGAGTGTGTAACAGTTATCATTGAGACTCACCTATCTCCCCCTCTGTCATTTTGGCTACATTATCTTCAAGCTTGGTCCCTGCATCCAAATCATTGATAAAGATTGGGAGCAGCTGGTGCCCCAGGTCAATTTCTGCAACATTCCACCAGTCACAATTTCTCAACGTGACAATGTCCCATTTATTCCAATATTTTGATCATTCAACAATTTTCATTCCACATGATTATATTATCCTGATCTCTTGTACTGTAATTTTGATTAATAACTTCCTATGTGCCATTTTGTCAAAAGCCTTCTACAGTCATATTCATTTATCCATTCAGCAAGTTACATGCTCAAAAGCTTTAACAGATACAATTATGTTACACGTGATTCACTTTTGTAAATATCTGTTCTTGTTTCCTTTTTACGGACTCAGAATTTTACTGCATAGAAGTAGGTCCAATGTTATCACTTCACCAATGATAGATTCTTATGCTTTCTTCCAAATGATTTCAGGCTGACTGGTCTATATGGTAGGTCCCCCTCTCTCTTTCCCTCTCCTTCTCCATCTCACTCTCTATCTCTTCATTGAAATTTTCCAATGTGTGGGAAATGTCTGGAAGATGAAAACCTTCTCCAAAACCCTGGGATGCAGGTCACCAGTTCCCATTGTTTTGAAAACCATTTAATGTCCATTCTATGAGTTTGTCAGTTATGGTGTTTCTGCTAACTTTGTTTGCCTAGTCATGGAGTCATTGATTAATTGTCATAGAAACTGGCCCTACTGCCGAACTTGCTCACGCTAAGTAAAATGTCCCACCCTACACTTGTCCCACCTGCCTGCATTTGACTCATATCCCTCTCAGCCCATTATATCCATGTATCTGCAGATTTTGTAAATATTCCACTGGTACTTTCCTTAGCCACCTCCTCCAATAGCCAATTCCTTACACCCTTCAATTTTGTGTTAAAATATTATCCCTCAGGTTACTATTAAACCTCTCCCCCACTCACCTTAAACCTTTATCCTCTTGTTACTAATTCTCTTACTCTGGGCAAAAGCCTCTCGGCATTTAACCATATAACCATATAACAATTACAGCACGGAAACAGGCCATCTCGGCCCTATTAGTCCACACTGAACCAAGCACTCTCCTCTAGTCCCACTTACCTGCACCCCACCCATAACCCACCATTCCCCTCACATTCATGTACCATCCTTGACTCATTTGAATAGCCAAGTTCTCCATTTGTTGAGACAGATCAATAGATAAATTTGCTTCTGAATGGTGAGGATCAGACTTAAACTTTAAAGTCTGCATCACCATGTGCCTACCCTTATAGATAACTGTATTCTCCTCCTCCATAAGTTGTTCCTCCTCTTCATCCACCTCAGTGTGTCCACCTCTTCATCCTCTGTCAATACGGAGGTCACCTCAACCCGACTATGGGTACGGATCCCCCCCACCCCATCAGTCCAGGTTCATTGGACCGAGGGAGGTCAGTTTCCTCCGCAGCCTGGGCCATATCAGGTGTAACATGTTTTCGCACAAGTGGAATTTTTTGTCTTGAACAGGAGAAGGTCAACGTTGGGCACTGGCGTCATCTTTCGCCACAATGAGTAAAATAGGTGCCGGTGTAGTATTCACCTTACTAAAGGACTGGTGTTGCAGTCTAGGCTGAGAAGAAATTGAGTCTGGAGGCTCCACTTGCAAGGTAGGCCGAGATTCTTCAGTAATTGTTAACTCTTTAGTTGCCGTTTTCTTCACTGGTTGAGCTTTAGTTTTCCTCATAACTGCTTGTAGAGTACTTCAACAGTATAATCAACAGGTTCTAAAAATATTTTTAAAACTTTAAAACGGGTTATGAATAGTTCTACCGGGGGAGGTGTCTTCGCACGTCTTCTCCCTATGCCATCACGCCACACCTCATCTAGCCGATCTTGTTAATGAAAAAGAAGAAAGTTGTCCTTTAGTAACTACTTTAGCCAATGGATTTGTATATAAAGCTTTAATCCAATTCATAAGTATTGGCCCAAATTGAAATTTTTCTAAAGTCTTAAATAAATAATTCCATTCTAATCTATCAAAAACCTTTTCTGCATCTAACGATAAAACTAATGCTAGATCTGATTGTCTCTGATATCTATGTATTAAACTAATTAATTTAGCTACATTATCAGCAGAATATCTTTTCTTAATAAATCCAGATTGATCTAAATGAACCAACTCATTTACTCTATTAGCCAGAACTTTAGCAAAATTTTTATAATCAACATTAAATAACAATATAGGTCTATAAGACTAAGGCCTGTGTGACACATCAATTTCAATCCCACGTGCTGTCACTGAACTTGGAACTGCCTTTCCAGAATTGAGCCTTGAGCTGCAGTGGCCTGGGGCATTCCACACATTGATATATTCGTGCATAATTAGAGTTTAAGTTAGATAATTATATATAAATTTAGTTAAGGTTAGTTAAATTAGAGTAGGTATTATATAATTGTTGCTTAATAATTAAAAATATTATTTTAAATATTACACCATCTGGGCTAATTTTTATTGCTGCTGTCGTGTATGTAAAACACCAATGTTACAAGTCCTGTGAGAAGGCTTTAACCTTACAAGTCCTACGATGCATTCTGTCTTTTGCTGTTTCTTCTTTCCATTTGGATCATTATAGTCAGTATAAACAACAAACTTATTCAACTGTTCGACCCTCTGAGTGCTGATGCCATTTTTGTACTGTCATCAATCATTATTTCAGGGCTACCCATTTCTTGCCCATTATACCTACCCTGAGTCACCAAACAGAACAATACAGCACATTATAGACCCTTCAGCCCATGTTGTTGTGCTACCCTATGTAAACCTACTCCCCAGCAATCCAATTTTTCCATACCTTACCCCCATAACCCTCTAGTTTTCTTACATCCATTATCTGAGTCTTTTGAATGTCCCTACCAGCCTCCAGCACTGCCACTAATTGTTCATTCCAGGCACCCACCTCTTCATGAGAAAAAAAATAGCTTTGGCATCTCCCCCAAACATTCTTCCACTCACCATAAACAGATGTTCTCTGGGATTGTTGTTGTTGGCCTGGGAAAATGTTGCTGGCTGACCAACCTTTCTAAATCCCTTATAATCTCAGGTATCTCCATGTACAAACACAGTAGATAGAGGGGAGCAGTTGGATATTGTTTACTTGGCTTTCCACAAAGCATTCTCTAAGGTGCCACATAAAAGGCATGCAGAGATAAGGTTGCATCGAGTTGGGGGTGATGTATTAGCATGGACTGAGGATTGGTTAACTAGTAGAAAGCAAAGAGTTGGGATACAGGGGTGTCTTTCAGATTGGCAATTAGAGGTGAGCAGAGTTATGCAGGGGTCAGTGCTTGGAGCATGGTATACATTAATGATCTGGAAAAGGGGGTCAGAGTGTAGTCTATCTAAGTTTGATGATTACTCTAAATTGAATGGAAAAGCAAATTGTGCAGAGGATGTGGAGAGTCTGCAGAGAGATATAGATAGGTTAATTGAGTGGGCAAGGGTTGGCATATGAAATACAAATTTGGTAAATATGAGGAATCCACTTAGGAAGGACAAATAGAAGATCAGATTATTATTTAAATGGAAAGTGATTGCAGCATGCTGCCATGCAGAAGGACCTGGAAGTACTTGTATATGAATCATGCAGGATGCAGCAGGCAAATGCAATGTTTCCAGAGGGATTGAATTTAGGAGCATAGACGTCATGCTGTAACTGTACTGGTGAGGACGCATCTCGAGTACTGCATGCAGTTCTGGTCTCCTTACTTGAGGAAGGGTACTGGCTTTGGAGGTGGTGAAGAGGACGTTCATCAGGTTGATTCCAGAGATGAGGGGGTTAGTCAAACAGGAGATGTTGAGTTGTCTGGGACTGTACTCACTGGAATTTAGAACAATGAGAGGGTATCTTACGGAAAAGTATAACATTATGAGATGCATAGATAAGATAGAGGGAGGTAAGATTTTTCTATTGGTGGGGGAGTTTAGAACTAGGGGACATATCTTCAAGATTCAGGGTAGTAGGTTTAGGATGGAAATGAGGAGGAGCATTTTTTCCCAGAGGGTGGTGATTCTATGGAATTCTCTGACAATGGAAGCAGTGTTGGCTGCCTTAATAAGTATATTTAAGACAAGGTTGGATAGATTTATACATAGTAGGCTAATTAAGGGATATGGGGCAAAAGCAGGCAGCTGGAGATGAGCCTCTCATCAGAACAGCCATGATCTCATTGAAAGGAGGAGCAGACTTGAGAGGCTCGATGGGCTATTCCTGCTCCTATTTATTTTGTCGCATCTCATCATCGCTCCAAAGCGAAAAGCCCAAGCTCTGTCAACCTTGCTTCATAAGACGTCTTCTCCAGTCCAGACCACATTCTGATAAATCTCGTCTACATTCTCTTCAAGCATTTTCATCCTTCCTGTAACCGAGGTGACCAAAACTGAATGCAATACTCCAACTGAAGTCTAACCTCCAACCAACGGTTGCCAACTAACCCTATCACACTTACCCACACTATCAGCTTACATGGCAAACTTGAAGGATCTGTGGACCTGCTCGTTCATACTGTCAGGTATCCTGCCTTTAACCATTGACCACCTTCAAGTTGAACTTTCCAGCAAGCATTATTTTACATGTGTGGATTGATCTCCTCTTCTCCACCTAATTCTTCATACGGTCAATACCCTTTTGGAATCTGTGACAACCTTCTACACTATCTACAACTCCTTCGGCACTTACTTTCTAAACCTGGTCACTGTGCAACCATGATTCTGTTAATCGCTTGAAGATAGATGCATTCAAATCAAAATTCTTCAAGTTAATACAGTTTGAATTTGAAATCTATGGGGGTGCATTTATCATTCATGCTTAAGTTTATAGCATTCAAGATATTCAATTTACTGGATTTCTTAAGTGTTGTTGACAAGCCTCTGGAACATTTTCACAACCAGTGCAAGATCTTATTTAGTCTGAGTTTGCATTGCTGAGGCAGATAACAGCATAAAATAATAAATGCTTTTATAATGGTTTGGATTTATTTTTAATAATGCATTAATTTCTGATACCTGCGAATGGCAGGTCCTGGAGGGTAATTGACATGATACCAGATTTTGGATTCCAAAGGCCTTGTTTAATGAAGTAAATTTTTTTGAGAATGTTGAAATAATTAGATTATTTCAAGTTATAAGATAATTTAAGGTAGGTAATGATGCTTGGGTTGAAGTTATGAATATAAAGGGAGTTGATTGAAGTATCACACTCAATGACAGATGATCAACACCCTTGACCTGTGTAGCCCCAGTAGCCCTTCAATCGGGAGACGGACACATTTTCAGGCAACAATCTGAGTGCCAGATTGTGGAATGGTTGGAAGTCAGGACAGTTCAAATCATTTTCCATAATTGACTTCATTTAACTGAAACTGTCTCAATCAATGACTACAATCCTGCTGGAATATTAGTTCATGATTACACCAAACAAATCCAGGTGTGACAGGGTGAAAACACAGAAATGTTGGAGGAACTCAGCAGGTCTCATAGCATCTGTCGCAAGTAAAGAAATAATCAAAGTTTCAGGCCTGAGCCCATCTTCAAGGTATCCAAAAAAGCAGGGAGGTACCTGAATTAAAAGGCTGAGGAGAAGACAAAAAAGGGCAGGGGCAGAGGTCAGACCATCAGGAAATAAAAACCAGTGCTAATTGGACTTAAATAGGAGGACAGGAGAGAGGAATGCTGAAAATTGATTGGTTGGGGAAGGGCGTTGATGTGAATGCAGGGCTGGGAAAGGAGACATAGGGGTAAATTGGGGATGGGGCGCGAACAGAAACTGGAGATGTCAATATCAATGCCATCTGGTTGGAGGGAGCACAGGCAAAATATGGGGCGTTGTTCATTTAATTTGCCGGTGGTCTCAGTTTGGCAGTACATGAGATTAAGGACAGACATATTGGCATGGAAATAAGGTGGGGAATTGAAATAGGTTGCCACTGGGAGATCCTTGCCATTGCAGCAGACAAACCCAAGGTGCTCAATGAAGTGTTCTCCTAATCTGCATCTAGTCTCACCAATGTAGAGGATACCACAGCAGGAGCAAGAGATGAAACCTGCAGATTCACAAGTTTGGGGCCCCAAACAGTGGTGAGGATGGAGGTGTGGGTCCAAATGCTGCTACTCCTGTGGTCATGTGATAGGTGCCAATGGGACAATTGGTAGGAAGGGATGAGTGGATGAGAGAATCATGGAGGGAGTGGTCTCTGTGGAAGATGGAGAGGGGAGGAGAAGGGAAGATTTGTTTGGTGGTGGGATCATGTAGTAAATGTTGGATGTGAAGGCTAAAAGGGTGGTAGGTGAAGCCAAGGGAAATCCGGACCTTGTTGTGCATGAGGAGTAGGGGGCCAGGGCAGATGTGCATGTTTGGAGGAAGAACATCTCAGATGATCTGTCATGGAAGACCTACCCTGCAAGCAGATATGACAGAGATGGAAATAATGGAATGGAATCCTTACAGGGGACAGGGTGTGAAAAGATGTAGTCAAGGTAGCTGTGGGAGATGGTGAATTTGGAGAAGATGTCTGAAAAAAGTTTATCTCCTCAAATGGAAAAAGAGAGAGATTCAGGAAAGGGTAAGTGTTGCTAGAGGTAGACCAATTGATTTTCAGGTTTGGGTGGAAGATGGCAGCAAAGTGGATAAAGTCAACAAGCTCATCATCGGTACATGAGGCAGCACCAAATTATTCATTGATGTAGTGGAGGAAGAGTTGAGGGGCCTTGCCTGTGTAGGCTTGTAGCCAACGAAGTGGCTGGTTTAGCTGGGGCCCATGCTGATATGCATAGCTACCCTTGTGACTTTGAGAAAGTGGGATTATTGAGGGTGAGGACAAGTTCTGCCAGAGGAGGGTGGTAGAAGAAGGAGGGTATGTTGTTGAGAAGGAGGGATGGGGATGGAGGTGTTAAAGATGAGGTGATCAAGCTTAGGGAACTGGAAGTTGCTGAAGTGATGGAGGGCATGTGAACTATCATGGAGGGACTGGACTGGGGGGGGGGAAACAGAGTTGATGTAGTTGGATATCAGTTTGGTGAGGCAGGGGTATGTGGGCACATTGAGTCTGCCAGGACAAATTGGGTTTGTGGATCTTGGGTAGGAGGTAGAACTTAACAGTGCCGGGTTGGTAAACAATAAGGTTGAAGGTCTTGTGAAGGAGGTGACTAGAATTGATGAGTTCAGAGAAAGTGTGTGATATAGTGGTTTACTGCATTTTAATGGGGTCCCGTTGGAGGGCTATGTAAGAGGAGGTACTGAGAGTTGTCATTTGGCTCAGACAGATAGAGGTCAGTGTGCCAGCCCAGAACAGTGACACTCTTGTCTGCAGGTTTGATGCTGAGGTTGGGATTAATGTTGAGCAAGTAGAGGGCAAGGCATTCCAAGGGGATGGAATGTAAAGGTCAAGAAGAGGCAAAAGGTCAAAATAAGTTGTTCAGAAGGAAGAATTTAGAATGTAACATACATGAAATTCTTTAACTTTTGACTACCGTAAGGCAGACAGAGAGTTTCAACTTTGTCCAGTGCCCTCACAGAAACCTACTGCCCCTGGCATTCCTAGGTGGTCTATCCTCCAAGTACTGACCAGTCCTGAGTTTGCTTAGCTTCCGAGATCAGATAATCTCAGGTGTATTTCAGATATTAGGCTTTAGACAGACAGCATGGTAACAGGCCCTTCCAGCCCATGAGCCCATGCCGCCCAGATACTCCGAATTAACCTACAACCTTTGTACCTTTAGTAGCGCGGGATGAAATCAGACCACCTGGAGGAAACCCATGCAAACATGGCGAGAATATACAAACTCCTTACAGATAAAGCCGGATTCAAACACTGACTCTGTAATAGCACTAACTACTACACTAACTGTACTGTCCTCCAAAAACATACGGGGTTGGTAGGTTAATTGGATGCAATTGGGTGGCACAGGTTTCAAGAATGGGAAGGAACTTCTACTAGTGCTGTATCAATAAAATAAGAAGAGAAAATGCTACCCTAACCCTATCCATAAACTACTCCAGAGTCACCAAAATTTTTTATCTGCAACTATAGAAAATATCACTTTTATTTTCTTGCAACTACAAATTTTTACTAATCTATCCTTAAATTCTTTGGAGTTTACTTTTAACTAGTGACCTGTCATGGACACTCAACATCTTCTCACTTGTCAGGAAGGTGCACTTCCTGAGAAGACTGAATCAGGCAAGGCTACCAGCCACCATTACACCAACCTTCTACAGGAGCTCTATCAAGAGCATCACAGTGTGGTATGGTTGCTGCAGAGAAATGGATCAGAGGTCAATCTACAGTTCCATAAGAGTGGCAGAGAGGATCACTGGAGTCTCCCTCCCCACCATTGATGTGATCTACAAGGATCGTTGTTTGAAGAGAGTGCACGAAATCATTGAGGATCCCTTCCACCCTGCACACAGCATCTTTCAGCTGCTGCTCCCATCAGGGAAGAGATACAGGGGGATCAGAGACAGCACCACCAGGCTGAGGAACAGCTTCTTCCCACGGGCAGTGAGAATGCTGAACGACCAAAGGAACTGCTCGCACGAACCATCCAAGACTCTCCGAATCATGAAATGATATTGATTTATTATTTTTATATATGAATACTTGGCCTGTGTATGTATTGTCCGTTTGTATGTGTGTTATATCTGATTGTGTGTCTTGACGATTTACACCAAGGACTGGAGAACGCTGATTCATCAGATGACAATAAATTGAACTTAATTCTGATTATCTCCTTTCCTGTCTTGGCATTTATGTTAATTTATTAAATAGTAGTTGATGTACTTTGTGTACCCTGCAGATGCAGCAAGAAAAATTGTGATGCATTTGTACATTGTACTGGTGTAGACGATGATGTGCTCTGGTCGCCATCAACATCACAGTGAACATCACCAGAAGGAATGGAATCACATAGTATCTGAAGTTGTGTTCGCGTGAAGATACAGTACATCCTTGGGTCTTTTTGAAGACAATGTTCTGTGCCTTTTTGTTCAGTGATATATCTCCTGCTCTATCCCTAAGGAAGCAAGCATATAGAAGTTAAATCTAGCTGCAATCCATTGCAAACAGTGACCGATGTATTCAGCTTACTCTGAAGTTTCTGGTCGTGCTGAAGCAGGTCACAGCATTCGGACCCGAACTCCTGGTTGAAAGGGTTGCATGGAGAGGAAAATTTGAGGTTGATCTAATTTCTGTAATTTTCATTTCCTGCATGCCTGCTCTCGTCCCCAACCCCCTTCCCAGATAGAGCAGGTAGAGTGTTCCCTTGGTCTTCACCTGTCATATCACTGGCCTTTGAAGTTCCATCAGCTCCAATGGGATCCTCACTCAAACCAAATCCTCCCTTCTCTCCCACTTCCTGCTTTACATGGGGAACACTCTGTCCATGGCTCTGCTCGCCCTTTCCCACCCTCTCCCTATTTCCTGGCACATTCCCCTACAGCCGTTGGAGGTGCAAAACTTGTCCCTACACTTCCTCCCTGAACATCATCCAGGGATCCAAATTGCCCTTCCAGGTGAGGCAGAAGTTCCCCTGCATATCCTCCAATCTGCTCTCCCGCACTTGGGGCTCGCATTATGAATAATTTAAACATTTTTGAGGCCCAATTTGGAGTATTGTGTGCAGTTTTGGTCACCCAACTATGGGAAATATATCAAAAAGATTGAAAGAATGCAAGGGTTTACAACAATGTTGCTGGAACTCGAGGAGCTGAGTTACAGGGAAAGGATAATTAAGTTAGGACTTTATTCCCTGGAGCAGAGAAGAATGAGGGCAGGCATGCATGGTGGCTTGGTTATCATAGTGCTATAGAACCAGCAATCAGGTTCAAATCCTGTGCTGACTGTAAGGACTTTGTATGTTCTTCCCGTGTCTGCTTGGGCTTTCCCCGGGGACTCTGGTTTCCTCCCATTGTTCAAAAGGTACTGTGGGTTGTCGGTCAATTGGGTGCAATTGGGTGACATGGGCTCACGGGCCTGTTACTGCACTGTATGTCTAATATTTTTTTTAATTGAAAGAGGTGTGCAAAATTATGAGAGGCATAGCTGGGGTATTTTCCACTGAAGTTGGGTGAGACAAATACTAGAGGGCATGGGTTAAAGGGGAAAGGTGACATGTTTAAAGGGAGAACATCTTCATGCAGAAAGTGGTAGGAGTGTGAAACAAACTGCCAGCTGAAGTGGTGAATGTTGGCGTTATTTTGAGATTCAAGGAACATGGATGGGAGGGGTATGGAGGGATGGTTACAGCCACATTTTCTGTCAAAGTACAAAATATTCAGCAGAATCACAAAGCTCAGATTTTATTGAGTGACGCCAGTGGGAATGAGCAGTATTAGAGGCAGGTAGACAAGGTCACCTCACTAATACTGTTGAATCTCATTGAAAGAATCCAGTTGAGGGGTACTATATTTAAGGACCATTCCTGTGTACAAATTAAAGAGTTAACTCTTTGAAAAGATTGTTACAAGTTAAGGTGTTACAGTCAGTATTTACACATTTCCAAAGACAGGAAAATAGTTGACGTCAATCAGCTTTTTATATAGGACCCAACAGTATCAGATAGATGTTTTCGCTGTAAGAAGGAAATGGGAACAACAGTTTGGGCATGTGAGAAAGTGGAAAAGTTTTGGGAAGATCTAAATCAGGTATTAAATAAAATCACAAAAAGCAACATACCAAAAAATCCGGAGATCTTTCTTCTAAGTAATATAAGAAGTAAAGAACTTGGACTCGATTTGGATGAAGCACAAAAAAGATTTATGATGATAGCCTTAGGTGTAGCAAAAAAAATGTATTATGTCAACCTGGAAATTAGAAGATAGCCTGAGAATAGGGCAATGGTACATAGAAATTAATAATGTATTCCATTGGAAAAAATAACATATAATTTAAGAAATAACATCACAGTATTCAAACAAATTTGGGATCCGTACATGGAACACATCAGAGAAGTCCTACCGCGGACCTCCACCGCCTAAAATGACAGAAGGAGAAGAAGATGAAATGACGAAATGACTCAGTGTGTGAAAGTAGATGACACAAATTTCTTGTTTATTTTCATTGTGTGATGACATTATTTAATGGGTTTAGTGTATTGTATATGTTGAACGTTGAGTGGGTGGGGAGGGGGGTGAAGGAGGGAGGGAAGGGAGGGGGGAAAAGAGGATAAAATGACACTGTGTATATTCAAGAGGGAAATGTTTGTGTGGATTTTGGTCAGTATGGTTCATAGTGTGAAAAATTAAAAAAAATTAAAAATCAGCTTTTCATATGTATGTGCGCTGGATAAAGTGAAATCACGAGTGTGCGCTGCGCAAAGTTATGGAGAAAGGACAACATATACACAGTCGTGTTGGGGTAAGTTTGTAATCCACATCCATCCGCCATGAGTATCGGCCAGAGAGGGATTTAAAGTCTCTAATATAATGGTAAAGTGTCTTACCAACATACTGGTGAGGCCATTTCTTGAAAATCAGTGACATTATTGATAGATACTGCTGTGGAAAGTTGTTAATATCAGCACGTCACAGCCTTTAGAAATTAGATGGAGAAGAATGGCTTGTGAATTCCAGGAAAAATATGATCAGAGCTACCTTAAACCATATGGTGGATTTCCTAGAGTGGTAGGTGTACCTTGAAGCAGATCCAATATATGGAAATAACGGACACATCAATGGTATTGCAAGGATGTAAGGAGGTCCCTCACAGTCTAGCACGAAAACTACTGTGCCAGTTAGAAATAAAGAAAAAAGATAAAGGAATTAAGGAACAGGAGAGTTTGCCTACGAAGAAGATTTGCTTGTTCTATAAAGGTGGAAATGTTTTGGAAATGTGTTTACAGCTGGAAAAACAGTAACATAATGAGGAGATAGATTTTTTAAATAAAATAAAGTATGTTTTTGCTGTCTGTGTGAATACTGCAAGAAATGTCTTAACTGTAATATATTCAGTCAGATGCATCCTAAAATACTGCATATCCATCACAGGAACACAGAGTTAGAAAAAGAAGAAACAGAAACAAGGGAAGCAGCAGAAAACAGTTTTACAGCCTCAGTTCAGGCAAGTGGTCTCACTGGGGCCGGTGTGGATAACAGCAAACCCTCAATAGTGCCTGTACAAGTAAGACCAAGAATGGAAATGCAACAATATCGGCTTTCTTAACTCAGGCAGCGCTGCAACCTTTTGCAGAGTGGGACTGATGAACAAACTTAATCTTCAAGGAAAAAAGACAAAGATTATGCTGAATACCTTGGTACAAGAAAAGGTCGTTGAAACCAGCATTGTTTCAGGGTTAGAAGTTGCTGGAGTGTGTAGCAAAGATTTTTGTGATCTCCCAACATGATACACTCAGAAGGCTATGCCTGTACACAAAGGAAACATCCAACATAATAATGATATCCATCAGTTGTCTTACCTGTGGAAGGTTTATCTACCTGAAGTTAATTCTGAGGGAGAGACACTGATTAGTTTAGATGTGCCAAAGGCTTTGGAACCACTAGATGTAATACAGAGTGTGGGAGATGGATGTTATGGTGTTAAAACCATGCTTGGGTGGATAATGGCTGGACCATTAGAAAGAAAGATTATAGCTCAGGAACAGTTAGCGACAAGCGACAACAGGATTTTGGTTGTAAAATTTGATGAATTGTGGGAACTGCAAAAGACTGTAAATAAGAAAATCTCTTCTGAGGAAAAGGAAAACATCAATATGAAAATAAATAAAAGGCATCTAAAAACAACATTGAAGGAATTATTTTCATCAGAAAGGGATGAAAATGAGGTATTAGAAGATGTCGCAAATACCGCTAGTGATTATTCCTGTGTAATTGAATCTGAGGCAGGACTAAAACCAAACACTGAGAACAGATCTGAAAGTAGTTTTTGTAGCTCAGAGATTACAGCAGACAAAGTTAATGAAGAAATCTCGCAACATGCTGCAAAACTGGCGAACGCAGAAGATTGCACTGATGGAATAAAAGAGCATTAAATGACAATTTGACACCACTGCCTTCAAAGAACAAAATCTTTAAAAAGGGCTTCAAAATATTAGATAATCACCAAAAGAGTGAATGGAAAGATTTTAACATTGTACTCGAAAACAAAACTGGATTTCAATAGGATGAAAATGAATGCAATGATTCTTTATTTTGAAAGTGACCGAGGGAAAGGTCTGGAGAGAGGTTGACAAGAATAAAGATTTAATTGTAAATAAAATTCGCAAGGTCAGAAGGTGAAGGAAAAGAAGATCTGCTGAAGAAATGAAGACAGTTATTGAGGAAAGAGATTCAGCATTGTCAAAAGGTAAAAGGTTGGAGGAAGAGATTCATCTTTTGAAAGAGAACGTCATTGATTAATTACACAAAACAGTTGACTACAGAAAACAAACAGGAATGAAGCTTGAAGGCTCAGCTACTAACGATGCAGAAAGAAAGAGAAATTGCATTTCAGCAAAGCGACAAACAAGATGAAGAAATAATGTCGTTGGAATCTTATATTATTTATGACCAACTGCTGAAAAGAAAGAAAACGATGAGCAAATCTGTTGGAGAGAAGGTTAAAGAGGCTCATTTATTAAAATCGAGAGAAGAAAATAAATGTTCAAAATTTGGTTTTAAGAGTTCAAATCCTTCCTAGGAGAAGCAGCACGCTGCAGAGAGGAAGAAAGTTTACGACGTGCTGAAAAAGTGCCTCATGTTAAACTCAGAGGGAAAGCTGTGTCTATTTTGTCTGAGGAAGATTTGAGGTTTATTGATGGATGTTTTAATTCAAAGATTCTGGAGACAAAGGCACTTTTAGAAGTAAAAACTGCACACTACACAGGTTTCAGACTTTATTGATCCAGAGTGGTGGTAAAGATCACTCTTGTTCAAGGCTATGTGCTAGTAACCACTGGCCTAATGAAGATAGAAGAAAGAAGATCTGTGTATTGTTTGAATGTTATATGTTTTTATTTATTTATATTGTTGTGTAATTATTATTTAAGACATTATGTCTAATTATAATAATATGGGGCCGATATTGTAGGGGCCAAAAGAGCAATAAATGTGTAAAGAATGTGCTTACCTTATTTAGGTGGGCATCCCATTGGTGACTGGGTGGCCGTCGGAGACATCCCGGGTTAGTTTTACTTTCCGTGTCCATCTTTATTTTTATGCGCGTGCGGGGTTCCAGGAGCATGAGCAATGGGTTCGGATGTTGCAGTGCCAGTAGGAGCATGCATGATGGGGCAGAGCGCGAATCGGGAGTTTAGATGGAATATTATGAACATGGAGACATAGAGAAAGGGTGAAAAACTTCAGTTGACCGTTAGCCCAAATGTTACTCTTTATTCACAGATGTTATATATGAATATTTCATCTCAATATTAAATAAGATAATTTCAAGTTTATGTGTTAAAATAAAGAATTTAAATACATCTGGCCTTGTATTGAAACTAATTGAAAACATGTCACTAATAAGTGTCTCACTTTGACTATTTATTGTTTCAAAGTCACTTATATAAGGTACAGGTTTGACAGGAGTGATATTTCATAGCAACTCAATCTTGCTTGTGTAAAGTGGCATGTCTGTTCAGATGTCATGAGTATAGCCACAGATTGTTGTGTGTAAATTTTAACTGGTTGGTGGAGCTTAGTGTTGGCAGCTGCCATTACAGTGGCATGTAATGATTGGTAGTATTTGTGTGCGCGGCGGGGAGGGGGAGGGAGGGGAGAGTCCTTCTGTTACGGGGTCTAACTTAACAGAGATGGTATGTCACCTGATGCTACATTTAGAAATTCTTTAACTTTGTCACAGAAATGATGCCCCAGTGAGGAATGAACTCACAACCCCTGGTTTACAAGTCCAGTGTTCTAGCCACTGAGCTATTAGAGCCCAAGTGTTGCTGCATGTCCCCATAGTATTGTGTGAGGACAACAGTTGCACATCCCTCCTTTAAGGTGATGTACAGCTGGAATGGTTGATCATAGAGTAGGCGTTCTACAGCCGGTGCTGAGGTTAGGATGTTTTTAATGCTTGTAAAGAATCCACTTGCCCTTCAGTCAAAGTCATTTCACATGGGGCTTTTGGTGATGCAAGAAGTGATATATCTTTCATGTGTAAGGCAATGTCGGGGATCCATTGCCTGCAGAAGTTTACTCGTCCCAAAAATAGCCTCGGTTGTTTTGGTCTGTGGTGGCTGAAAATGGGTGATTGTGGAAAGTCCAGTGACCACCATTGTGGTGATTGGTTCAACATGGCTGGGTGTGAGTCATCTTAGAGTAATGCCGAGGAATTTAACCTCCCTCTGCCCCCTGGTTACCTTCTTTTGTGGGATCATGTATCCCCAGTTGTGCAGCGTGTTCAATAGGGCAATGGTGACTTCTTTGTTCTCTTCCTCTCCCGTGATCACCAACAGCAGGTCGTCAATGTATTATAGTGGATTTCCTGGGGAGAGAAAGGTTTCCTGTGAAACTTATGAAAATGAAGTAGGGGAGTGTACAAATCCTTGTGTTAACTGGGACTAGGTGTACTGCTGACTCTCATAGGAGAAGGTGAGGAGGTACTGGCTGTCATGGTGCAGTGGTATAGTGAAGAAGACATGTTGTAGATCTACCACTGTAAAGTGGAGAGCATCTGTAGGTACCTGATGCAATATAATTGCTGGGTTGGGGGACAATCATGTAAATAGCAAGCTTTTGCCTTCAACCAACCCTTCTGTTCTCAGGGGCAGCACTTAAAAAAATGTATATTGCAATATTTTTGATTATTCAATGTTGTCTGCTATTTGGTCAGGTGTTTTTAAATAATTCATTCTTTGAATAACATGTTCTTCAGAATGTTTGTATATGTTGAGAATCAAGCCCATTTTAAGATGATTAAGGTTTGTTCATAATTATCCAATAAGGGAGTATACAAATAGGATAGCAGAGGGGCGAAGAGGCTTATCGAGGAACGGAAGCACTGGGACATTTAACAACAGGCATTGATTTATAGATTAGCTGCTAATAAGAATGGAAGTCAGAGTTAAAGAAACAGGCAACTGTTTCCCTGTGAGGTTGTTACTTTAATGATTTAGTTATCACTTCTGAGAACTTAACAGCTGAACTCTACCCATCAGATACCCACCAGCTCCAACCTCAGTGTATCTGTTCCATTTACTGGAGCTCCCTAATACAAGGGGTTTACATGTGGAAACTACTTGGATCCAAAGCCAAACATCGATCCACTCCTTATTCTCATTCTCATACTGGGATTCATTCTTTGCTGTTGAGAACATTACTGTAAAATACTGGACAAAATTATTTCAGTAAAACAAGCCCTTTTTTCATTGTTTGCATTCTTTGTGTCAAAGGACGTGAATATTGAAACATTATGTTCTGGTCACTTCATTACAGGAAGGATATGGAAGCTTTACAGAGGGAGAAGGGGAGATTTACCAGGATTTGACAGGATTGGCGATCATGTCTTATGAAGCAAGGTTAACTGAGCTAGGCCTCTTCTCTTTGGAGTGAAGAAAGATGAGAGTTGACTTGATAGAGGTCTACAAGATTATGAGAGGCATAGATAGGGTGAACAACCAGCACCTTGTTCCCAAGCTGATAGTAATAAATATCAGTGTAAGGTGAGGCAAAAGAAGGTTAGGAGGCGATGTCAGGGGTAAGTGGTGGGAATCTGGAATACATTGTGAGGGGTGGTGGTGGAGGCTGGAACAATAGGGAGATTTAAAGACTCTTAGATAGATGCATGGTTGCAAGAAACATGGAGGGAAGGTTTAGGATGATGAGTTTACATAGATTGGCACAACATTGCAGACCAGAGGCCTGTACTGTGCTGTCATGTTCTGTTTATGCTCTAATATAGACCAAGTCTTCTGATTACCTGACAGCTATCTGGGATTTCATATCCCCATCCTCATACCCCAAACTGTTCTTGGCTTGATCCCCCTCCCTCACCCTGCCTCCCTGAGAGACCAGCAGCCAGCCACTCAACAAGGCCTCAATTAGAGTGGGGTCTTGCTGACTAGTGCAGGATAAAAGACAGGAATGCTGGTGGAACTCAACCAGTCATGAAGCATCTGTCGGTGGTACAGTACAGATATCTTAATGGCATTTTGGGCCTGAGCCTCTCCTCAAGCCTTGAGTGAAAAAAGATACAGGTGTCTGTATTAACGGCTGTGGAAAGACAGGGGAAGAATGAGAGGGGGAGGAGTACAGGCCATCAGACAAAAAGTGTTAACTGGATATGCTAAGAAGAAAAGTGAGAATTGATTCTGGCTCTGTGAAAGGAGGCAGAGGGAAAAGGGAAGAGAGAGTGAGAGAGAGTCAGGGGAGAAGATGGAGGAATGTTCTAACAGTAACTGACAAAGTTCATGTTAATGCCATCTGGTTCGAAGGGTGCCCAGATAGAAGATGGGGTGTTGTTCCTCCAATTTGCAAGTGGTCTGAGTCTGGCAGTGCATGAGGCCATGGACAGACATGTCAGCGAGGGAGTGGGGCAGAGACTTGAAATGGTGGCCACTGGAAGATCCATCCTAATGCTGAGCTGAGGTGTTCAAAAAAGCAATCTCCTAGTCTGCGTCTGATGGAGATGTGACCACAACAGGAGCACCGGATGCAGTAGGTGCAGACTCACGGATGAAACTTTACTTGGAAGGAGCATTTGGGGCCCTGGGTGGTGGTGAGGGAAGAGGTGTGGGCATAAATGGATCATCTTCTGCAGTCACAGAGCTAGGTACCAAGGGGACGATTGGTGGGGAGGAGGAGTGGACAAGGGATCTGCGGAGGCAGAGAGGGGAGGAGAATGTGAATGCTGGCGCCATGGGCAGTAAGCAATCTTTGGCCACAGCTCACCAACTCTTCCATGCTTATCTTTCAAAACTTAGAAGTTTATAAAGCCATACCGCACAGGAGAAATTAATTCACCTCCACCCCTTCCATGTCAACCATGTAATACCTGTCTGTATTACATTTATCAGCATTTAGTTTGTGGTCATTTTTAAGGCATTATCTTTGAGAAGGATCTTCATCATTTTATTGGAAGAGCTGCTTAGAGAACCACGCATTCACTCTGCTAATTACAATGGGGGAGTGGCATTTCAAGGTTCAGAATTTTCAAGATTTGATCTCTTCAAAGGGATACCATCCAGGAATAAGATATTAATGTGACCTTATCAGCACCCGACAAATTCTGGAGACAAATCAGAGAAAAGCACAAGAAATCAAAAGGAACTGGAGATGGTGATGGGTGGGGGTGGAGGGGGAATGATTTATATTTTAATGTAGTAATCACAAATTTTTTGTTGTGTAAAGAATCAAATAAGTCAGGAACAGTCTAGGCAGCCTCAACATTTTAATTGAAGTCATTAGTTTTAATCAAAGCAGATCCCAATATTTTTCCTGGTGCTTTGGAAATAGCTTTGCAGGCTGCAATGCATAACATTGTAAAGCAGTAATTTCTTCATTCCCAAAATCCATATGCTACAGATGATTATAAATCCTGTTTTTTGCCTACCTATTCTTCCTGTAGGTTTGGATTATATACCAGTCAGACTCAATATGGACAGAAATGGCGAAAATATCACGTCTTTAGTAATTTATGCTCCAAGTAGGAAATGGGTATTATAATTTCTGTGAAGCATTTCCAGGCACTATTTCCTGACGGTGCTCATGCAAGTTGTCATAAATCTGCCCTGTGAATTAAATTCTAAGTCTCACAATGACACTCGTCCTTACAATATCTAGTTTGCGTCAGGCGGAGGGGCTCCTGGATGTACTCAAAAGCTCAAGGTCATAATTTGTTTTTTAATTTCCAAATTTAGAGATACAGCACAGTACTAGGCCATTCCAGCCCATCAGTTAGTGGTACCAAAATACACCAATTAACTTACAAGCCCGCATGTTTTTGAAGGGTGGAAGGAAACTGTAGAACCTGCAGGAAACCCATGAAGACACAGGGAGAATGGACAAATTCGTAACAGATGGGTCACTATGCAGATGTTGCCGCCCATAATTTATACTGATTCTAAATATGGAGATAAATATAGCTTATCATGGAGTTGCAACTGAATCAAGGAAGTGGATATGCGGATAACCATGCAAGGCTGAGGAGTGGGCTTCCTCCAGGTGCTCTGGTTTACTCCTACCTTTCAAAAACGCACAGGCATGGTAGATTAATTGGGTGTAATTAGGTGGCACGGGCTTGTGGGCTGGAAGGGCCTGTTACTGTGCTGTATGTCTAAATATAAAATTTTAGAAATTAGAATGATCATGGGAATTTACAGCCAATGTATTCTGTTTAGAGGTTAATTTTATGCAGTGGCTCCAACGTGTGTCTGTGGCCAAAGGTTCAGGAGCAGGCTGTTGCAGTAACGGTAGTTGGCCTCATCAGCAACTCTGATGAGCTGGATTACAGAGAGGAGATTGGGAGACTCATCAAATGTTGCAAGAATAACAACCTGGACAAGACAAAGGAGATGATTGTGGATTTCAGGAAGTTGACCACTCTACACTGAATATCAATGGCTCCATCGTGAAGAGCAGAAAATTCCTTCCTGTGCATATAATGGACAGCCTTTCCTGGACCAAAAAAAAAACACCTCCTCATTCCTTGACATTCACCGGGAACATTGTTTCAAAACATCCCTACCATCCATCACACAGGATCTTTCGCCCACTACCATCAGAAAGGAGGTTCAGGAGCATGAAAATCAGGACTCCCAGGCTGGGAAATAGTGTCTTCCTGAGATTGACAAACAATATCCTGTAATCTCGGGTCTCTTCTAAATGAAATGAAAGGTGTAAAGGTTCCATTACTACATTTAGAATATACCATACATGAAATACTTTAACTTTTTGTCTACCGTAAGGTCTCCACTTTGTCCAGCGCCCCTCAATGAGTAAATTATTTCAAAATTTTTTTAAGTGTCCATATTATATTTTTATATATGTTATAATTATGTGCTATTGTGCAATAATGATCAAACTTTTAGCTTCTGCTTCATATCAATTCGGAATCAGAATCTGAATGTCATGAACGTAACTGTATCATGAAATTCCTTGATTTTTGGCAGCATCACAGTGCAAACATTTAAATTAAACACGTTACCAAATACATTTTAAAAGTAGTGCAAGAAAAAGTCAATGTAAGGCAGTGTCTTTGGTTCATTGATCATTCAGGAATCTGATGGCAGCGGGGAAGAAGCTGTCCCTGTGCTGCTGGGTGCGCGTACCTTCTCCCTGATAGTAGCAGGGTTAAGAGGGGCATGGCTTAGGTGGTGGGATCCTTGAGAATAGTGGCTGCTTTATTCAGACACTGTCCCCTGTCCTCGATGGAGTGAAATCTGATGCCTGTGATGTCGCAGGCCATGTTAACTACCCTCTGGAGTTTTTTCTTGACCTGAGTGTTGGTGCCTCTGTTCCAGACAGTGATGCAACAAGCCCCGATGCTCTCCAGAGTACACCTAGAGAAGTTTTCGAGATTCTTCCGTAACATAGCAAATCTTCTCGAACTCTTCACAAAGAATAGCTGCTGGCAATCCTTCTTCATGATCCCAGGTCACGTTCTCAGAAATGTTGATACCGAAGAATTTGAAGTCACATTTAAATTTAAATTTGTATATATAAATTTTAAATGAAGATATACAGCACAGTAACAGGCCCTTTTGACCCATGTGCCAATAGGCCCCAATTATACCCAATTGACCTACAACCCCCTGTACGTTTTTGAACAGTAGGTGGAAACCAGAGCCCACGGGAAAACCCACGCAGACACGTGGTGAACATACAAACTCCTTACAGAGTTCTTGACCCTCTCCACTGCTGATCCCTTGATGAGGACTGGTTTGTGTTCTCCTGACTTCCTCCTGAAGTCACCAATTATCTCCCTGGTTTTGCTAACATTGAGTACAAGGGTGCTGGTGTGACTCTATTCAACTAACTGTTCTATCTCCCTCCTGTACGCTTCCTCATTGTTGCCTGTCATTCTGTCATCAACCGTGGATTTGTAGATGGCATTGGAAATGTGCCTGGTCACACAGTCATGGGTGTGGAGTGGGTAGAGTCGTGGGCTAAGCCCACATCCTTGGGGTGCTCCTGTGTTGATCGTCAATGAGGAGGAGACATTGTTTCCAATTCGTACTGACTGTGGTCTTCCAATGAGGAAGTTAAGGACCCAGTGGGAGAAGGGAATGCAGAGGCCCAGGGTTTGGAGCTTGTTAACCAGACACAGGGAGAATGGACAAATGGTGTTAAAGGCTGAGTTACAGTCGATGAAGGGCAGTATGAGTTGTTGTTTTCTGGTAATCCAGAGCTGAATGGAGGAGCCAGTGATATTGTGTCTTCTGTGGAGCGCTTGTGGTGATAAACAAATTGCAGTGGGTCCAGTTTGTGTTAATTCTGACCATGGCTGACCTCTCATTGCGTTAGGTGTTAGTGCTACTGGGCGATAGTCATCGAGGCAATTCACACCTATCAGGATAATTGATGTACTTTTGAAGCAGGTTGGAAACTCCACTGCAGCAGTAAGAGATTGAAAATGTCTGTGAACACTCTGGCTACTTGGTTGGCACAGATCTTTCAGTACACTGCCAGCTACACCATTAGGACCTGATGACCTGATGTTGTGACGTTAGCCTCAGAGACAGATATCATAGGGTCCTCTGCCTTTGCAGGGATTCTCGTAGGCACTGTTGGGCTTTCCTTCTCAAAGTGGACATTGAAGAATCTGATCCTCTTTTTACAACAGTGTCTTCCTCCTTCTGGATCCCAGAGTAATCTAAGGGGCCTTTGAAAGTGTCTCCACAGGACAGAAACCACCATGTCCATGTTGCAAACTGCACTTTTACTGTAACTGAAATGGAAAATGGACCAGCAATTTCAAACCATATTGAGTTAGAATCCCGCCACACCAGGTAGGAATTTAAATTCAGCTGATGAAATATATTTCAGAATAAAATCCTGGTATCAGGAATGGTGAGCATTAAACCCCATGAACTTCTCATCACTATCTCCAGCCGAGAGCAGAGAAGAATGAGCAGTCTTTAACAATGAGGCAAATGCAATTATACAGGCTGGAGACTGGTCTGAAGAAAGGCATAAGACACATCCTAGTGTGAGGATTGGCCTGTGTGATACTGTTGGAGGCGGAATTGTTGCTCAGAGAAGGAAAAAAAAATATAATTTTTAAAATTATTTTTTAAAATTTATAAATTTTAAATTTTGAATTTTGGCATACAGCATGGTAACAGGCCATTTCAGCCCACTTGTCTGTGCCGCCAAATTACATCCAATTAACCTACCAGCTCTGGTACTTTTTGAACAGAGAGAGGAAACCAGTGCCCCTGGGGAAAACCCGGACAGATAACAAAGTGAATGAACAAACTCCTTACAGGCAGTGTAGGATTCAAACCCTGGCCCCAATCACTGGCGCGGAAAGGCATTGCGCTAACCGTTATGCCAAACATGCCACCCCAAACAGAGACAGGTAGCAGGTTACAGTTTTGGTGAGAATGGGTAACAGGCCCTTCCAGCCCACGAGACCGTGTTAACCAATGACACCCATGTGACCAATTAACTTACTATCCCATGCATCCTTGAAATGTGGGAGGGAACTAGAGTACCTATTGGAAGCCCATGCAGACAGGGCAAGAACGTTTACACTCCTTATAGACTCCGGCGGGTTTGAAGCAGGGTCACTGGGGCTCACCACTACGCTAACTGCGCTGCCTATAATATAGAGAAAAAAGTCAGTTATGTCGTCAACCGGATTGTTAGTATATTTCTGTTACATTATGTTAGACTATTAAGACCTAAATTCATTATTCATTCATAGGATGTGGATATCATTGTAAAAGTCCCATTCATTGTGCATTCCTCGTGTCCCTGATTGGGAGAATGGTAAAAGGTGAACCACATTCCATGGCATCAAATTGCATACCGACCAGGCCAGGTAAGAGTGACAGACTTCTTTCCCCTTCTGGATATTCATAAAGGTGTTTTTCCAAAACCCTGGGAGTTTTACAGTCACTGCTCTTGCCTTATTCCAGAATACATTCAGTTACCTGAATTTCAATTCCTGGCTGGCATGGTGGGATTTGAACTTATTTTTCTGGATCGATGACTCTGGCGTTTGGATTCTGGTCCAGCAGTTAAACAACACTGCTACGAACAAGTCTGCAAGTCAGTGACCCAAAAACTTGTTTTCTTTTATATTACTGTCACTTTGGAGGAAAGCAGAAGAGCAAGCAGATTACATTAATCCTTCATGATCCTTCGTATCAGACTATGGTCTTCCTCATGGTATTGCTACAGGTGATATGTATTCAGGATCAAAAAATTGCTGAAAACTTTTAAATGTTGAACTTCCTCAGTCCAGCCTACAAGCATACCGGAGAAACTCAGCAGGTCACACAGCATCTGTAGGAAGTACAGGGTAACCAACATTTTGGGTCCTGGCTATTTTGTTAGGTACGTGCAGAAATGGGCAGGTGCCTTGAATAAAAATGCAGGGGAAGTGGGAGGAGAGGAGGGAGGAAAGGGCAGGGGTTGGTGTGAAGCATGGGCTAACAGTGGATGGAAGGAAAAGGGTAGAAGGGGAGAGCATAGCTCTTTGAATGGAGAGGAAAGGAAAGGGGGTGAGGAAAAGGAGATGGAGGGTGAGGGAAAGAGGGAAACACAGGGGAGGGGGGGTAACAGAAATTGGAGGTCACTATTAATGCTGCTTATATGGAGGCGGCCTGATGCACAATCAATTACACAAAGACTGAAGTTGACTTTTATTTACAAGAGATGGACAGCATCCCTGTGTTGGTCACTCACATTGACCCAGACTTTAACTGGGGGCAGGCTTGGGTCATGACAGCCTTTATGGGGAAGAAAGGGGGAGGAGTCACAAGCCAGCCAGTGAGAGCAGGGTTGACCAGGAAAGGTCATAACATTTACATATGGCATGCAAATATGTACAATAGCGGTTTCACAGATGGAATATAAGATGTTGTCCCTCTAATTATCAAGTGGTCCTGCACAAAACCATGGACAGACATGTTGGAGTGGCAATGGTGTGTGGAATTGAAAAGGTTGGTCACTGGGAGGTCCTTGCTGTTGCAGGGTTCTCAGTGCTCTGAATGGCCTGTGGTCTCCGCTGCATTCATGCTTTTCATCGTCTTTAGATTTCTCGTGTCTTGAGAACTCCACATGGAGTAGGGGTCTTCATCAACAACATGACTTATAATCTTGACTCTACACTGAAAATTGACAGATGAATGTCGATTGATACATTTGGTTAAGCAAAAACCTGTTTTTGTTCTAATGAATGAAATTCACACGTGCTAAAGGTAATGCAGACAATAAAGGCTGTAGGAAAGGAAGCCCTTCTTCTGGATAGCTGGATATTTTATATTCAATGCAGCATTGATGAAATGTTCATGCTCATCAATTTGAAAATTGTAGGTGAGAATGAAACAATTTTCACTGCAGGCAAACAATGTCAGCATTAAACACCTTTAGTGCAAGTATAACAATATTAGATGCAAAATAAACCTAATTCATTTCTTTCCCAACAACATATTGTGGACCCAGCTAGTGATAACTATCTTCTACTCTATTATCTATGTTCTTTCCCAATTAAATTACTTTTTTGGTTGTTGAAGTGAGAAATGTACAAATAGAACAAAATATTCACTATATAATGCTGATATGTGTCAGGTATTGATTCCTTTCCATAACCGGAGGGAATTTTTAACAAAGGAAGTGCTCTTGAACGAAAGAAAAAAGGCAAAATGTCACTGCCTTCAAGAAAACACGCTACTGCGGTTTTGTATCCAGGAAGAGTTGAATTGAAAGAACAGTTGGTGTAGCAGTGAGCACTGTTACAGCCCCAGTGACCGGAGTTCAAGTCTGGCATAGTCTGTAAGGAGTTTGTACATTGTCCCTGTGACCCACAAGGGATTCTCTGGGTGCTCCAATTTCATCCCACATCTAAACCTTATGAGGTTGGCAGATTAATTGGGTGTAATTTAGCAGCACGGGATTCATGGGCTACAACGGGCTTTTACTGTGCTCTATTGTTAAATTAAAATTATATAAAAAACTGACCTTGGGTGCAATCTGCGTATGGAGATAATTCCACACAGTCGGAGGACTGTCTGCATTATTGCTGAGCCTTTTTGTTTGATAACTCAGCATTTGTTATCTATCTTTTTTCGTGAATTGTCTTTGTTTAGTGTTATTTAAGTGTTTAGTGTTATTTAAGAGTTTAGTATCAAAGCGACCAACCATTTCAATTCCGCACCACACTCCCATGCCATCATATCTGTCCATGGTCTCATGATGAGACCATTCGCAGATTGGAGGAACAACGCCTAATATTCTGTCTGTCAAACAGATGGCATTAACATCAACTTCTTTGGTTTTCATTTGGCCGTTTCCCCATCTACCCCATTCCTCTGTCTCTTTTCCTGCAGCTCCCCCCACCCCTCTAATTTCAGAAAGCCAACCCCTATCACTTCACAGCTTTTATTCTCTACTGTCCTCGCACCCATATCTACCTGTGACCTGATGCCTGTGGGCCTGTGCTTCTGACTCTGCCCCATCCCCATCAGAAGTCTGTCTGCTTTTCATAACTTGATGAAGGGCTCATGCCCGAAACATTGGTTATGTATCTTTGCTACATAAAGATGCTGAGTTTCACCAGCATTGTTGTACATTGATCTACAATCACAGCGCCTACAGACTTCCTTTGTTTAAGTTAAGTATGTAGTGGTTTTGCAGATTTTATTTTTGAAAAGTACCTATTCAGTCACAACTGGTCAGAATTTCGGCAGGGGTGGCACGGTTGGCACAGTGGTTAGTGCAATGTCATTACAGCGCTAGCAATCAGGACCAAGGGGTTCAAATCCCAATGCTGTCTGTAAGGAGTTTGTATGTTCTCCTTGTGTCTGCGTGCGTTTCCTCTGGGGGCTCCACTTGCCTCCCATCATTTGAAGCGTACTGGGTTAATTGGGTGTAATTGGGCGGCACAAGCTTGTGGGCCAAAATGGCCTGTTACCATGCTGTATGTCTAAATTTAACATAAATTCAGAAATATCTATAATATGTTAATTGTACCATCATTTTCATGGACAACTTGCTGGTAAGAAAGGCAAGTGCGAAGCTAGAATAATTTCAAGAGGGATGACATATAAAAGCAAGGATGTGATTTGAGGCTTTATCAGGTATTGGTCAGACTTTGGTCAGTTCCGTGAGCAATTTTGGGCTTCTTATCTAAGGAAGGATGTGTTGGCAGTTGAAAGGGTCCAGGTGAGGTTTATGAAAAAGATCCCTGATGATCCCTGGAATGAAAAGTTTATCATATGAGGAAAGTTTGATGGCTCTGGGACTATACATGCTGGAGTTTAGAAGAATCAGGGGGTCTTATTGAAACCTATCAAAAACTGAAAGGCCTGGATATAGTGAATGTGGGGAAGATGTGTCCGATGGTGGAGGAGTCCAGAACCAGAGGGCATAGCCTCAGAATACAAAAGTATCCTTTAGAATAGATTTCTTTACCCAGAGGGTGATGAATGTATGGTATATGTTGCTGTTGACAGCTGTGGAGGCTCTCAATGGGTATACTTAAGAAAGAGGTTGGTAGGTTCTTGATTGGGAAAGGAATCAAGAGTTGTGGAGAGAAAACAAGAGAATGAAGTTGAAAAATCAAGTAAATTATCCATGATGGAAGGGGAGGGTGGATTAAATGGGCCAAATTGCCTAATTCTGCTTCTCATGGTCTTAATACTAAAACATATTATGCTTGCACAGATTTCCTATGAAAAATATAAAGAGCCCAGTTTAGTGTTCAAGATGTAGGTGCTTTGAAGATGGTGCAGAGGAGAATAACCAGGATATTACTTGGATTGGAGAACGTCATATGAAGCAACATTTACAGAGCTGGGGCTTTTCACCTTGGAGCGATGAATGATGACTGCTGACTTTGTAGAGGTATGGAGGTTTATGAGGGGCTTAGGAAGGGTGGACAGCCAGCACCTCCTTCCTCAGCATTAATGGCCAACCCACCAGGGGACATCTGTTAAAGGTGGAAGGTCGAGAGGAGATCTCAGAGGGCTGTTCTCTACTCAGAGAGTGGTGGGTGTCTGGAGTGTATCACTGCAGCTGATGGTAGAGGCTGGTACAATGGGGATATTTAAAGGACTTAGATAGGCACATGGATGTAAAAAACAATAGTGATTTATGGAGTGCGAGGGATGGAAGGGTTAGACTGGTGTGGAGTAGGTTTACATAGATTAACACAAGATTGTGGGCTGAAGGTCCTCTATGGTGCTGCACTCCTATGTTAGCATGTTAGTATGCTTCTATGAATGATCAATGAACCAAAGACACTGCCTTACTTTGACTTTTCGTGCACTGTTTTTCTTTTTTTTTGTAAGGTGTTCGAATGCTTGTCCCTGTGATACTGCAGCAAAGCAAGGAATTTTGTGACAATAGATTCTGATTCTGATTGTTTTCAGTCTTTCCAGCTTCATGACATCTTTCCCATAGCTGGATACACAATATTCCCAATATGGTCTTACCAACATCTTGTATATTTCTAACATGCTACCCAACTCCTGCACTCTGTGCCCTGACTGACAAAGACAAACATGCCCAAAGCCTTCTCCATCACCCTGTTCTACCTGAGTCACCACTATCATGGAGCAATTTACCCGCTAAAGTTGGTTTTCTTTGACCAAATTTGTAGCAATTCATATATATCCCAAGACTGCAACGCAAGTACAAGTTCTTCAATGAAATAACATTCTCATTAATTGTCTTATCCTGCTTCTGACTCCTTGTCTCAAACTTGTAGCTTGCAGCTATTGATCTGATGAAAGTAATGTTGCAATGTTGTTAAATATGTTAACCTTTGCCTTGTGTGCCACGAGACCATTTGTCAATATGCCATTTGCTTCTGGCCCCAACCTTGGGAGTGCTGCTGTTTAAGGCTCACACATCACCACTTCTTTCAACCTCAAGCATTCTGTTAGCTTTATAGAACAATTTAGCCCAGAGATGTGTGAGCAGATGCATTTGGGGAAATGAAAAATGACAAGGAATATATAGTAAATGGGAGCACGTTCATTGCTGGGGAGAAACAGAGATTTTATTCACAGCTACTTAAAGGTGTGGAGCACATCTTGTTTGTCACTTTCTCGCACCAGGATGTAGTCCAGGAGGTGCCAGTGTTTGGATCGGGGATGCATCCAGGTGGTCTTAAGGCTGTCCCTCTGCTGAAAAAGGGTGTTTGTAATGACAAGCCGCTGTTCTGCGCAGAGCTCCAACAGGAGGCGCCCATTGTCGTTGCACTTGCCGACGCCATGCTTGCCCAGGATTCCTGGCCAGGTTTCTGAGTCTTTGCCGACACGAGCGTTGAAGTCGCCCAGGATGACAACCTTGTCGGCTGTAGGGGTACGTTGGATGAGGTTGCGCAGGTCGGTGTAGAACTTGTTCTTTTCTGCTGGTTCCGCCTGGAGGGTTGGAGCATAGACACTGATGAGGGTGATGTGACGCTTGTTTTGAAGTGGGAGTCGCATGGAAATGATTCGGTCCGAGAGGCCTGTCGGAAGGTTTTCGAGTTTGGAGGCAATGAAGCTCTTGACCATGAAGCCTACACCAGATAGGCGTCGTTCATCCGAAGGCTTGCCAGACCAGTAGAGTGTGTAGCCCGCGCCGCGTTCTTGGAGGCTGCCTACATCTGCCAGGCGGACTTCACTGAGAGCGGCTATGTCGATGTCAAGTCTGAGGAGTTCATGTGCAATGAGGGCAGACCGACGTTCAGGTCGATGGCTGTCAGTCTTGTCTAGCATGGTTCTGATGTTCCAGCATGCTAGCTTGAGTTTGTGAGCATCTTTTGAGGGGGAGGACGTGGAGGGGGAGGACGTGGAGGGGGAGGATGTGGAGGGGGAGGACGTTGAGGGGGAGGACGTGGACCTGTCCTCGGGCCTGCGCAAAGGAGCTTTTAGGTGGAGTGCAGTGCGCGCAGTACTGGCCCCACCCTTTACACCCATGGTTCGTGTGCCGTGGCCAAGCAAGCTGGGACGTGGCAGCGAGGTCCTTGGGTCGTAGGTTTTATATCGGAGTGGCCTTCTCCTATGCAGGTTTATTACCCGGGCTGGAGGGGCCTGCCTCCCCTCCTAGGTCGGTCCATACTGCCCGGACCGGGGCCGAGGCCGCCGCAGTTCACCCTGTGCCTGGACTGGGGCCACCGCCTCCCACTCCCTGCCCGGACCGGGGCCTCCGTCTGCCTCACTCGACCGAGGCCGGGGCCGCCGTCTCCCCCTTGCTCCTGCCCGTATCGGGGCCGCCGCCGTCTACCCTTCGCCCGGACCGGGGCCTCCGTCTGCCTCACACCAGGGTCATGCCTAGCGCGGAATGCCACACTGACCACCGGCTGGTTCGCTGCAAGCTCAACCTTCACTTCAAGCCAAAGCCCAGGAACAATAAAGCCCCCAGAAAGAGGTTCAATGTTGGAAAACTGCAGTCAGACGAAGCGAGAGGAAACTTCCAGGCAAACCTCAAAGCAAAGCTCGACGTTGCAACCCGCCTCACGGACCCGTCCCCTGAAACCTTCTGGGATCAGTTGAAGACTACCATACTGCAATCCACTGAAGAGGTACTGGGCTTCTCCTCCAGGAAAAACAAGGACTGGTTTGACGAAAACAGCCAGGAAATCCAGGAGCTGCTGGCAAAGAAGCGAGCTGCCCACCAGGCTCACCTTACAAAGCCGTCCTGTCCAGAGAAGAAACAAGCCTTCCGTCGCGCATGCAGCCATCTTCAGCGCAAACTCCGGGAGATCCAAAATGAGTGGTGGACTAGCCTCGCCAAACGAACACAGCTCAGCGCGGACATTGGCGACTTCAGGGGTTTCTACGAGGCTCTAAAGGCTGTGTACGGCCCCTCACCCCAAGTCCAAAGCCCGCTGCGCAGCTCAGACGGCAAAGTCCTCCTCAGCGACAAGATCTCCATCCTCAACCGATGGTCAGAACACTTCCAATCTCTTTTCAGTACCAACCGCTCAGTCCAAGATTCCGCCCTGCTCCAGCTCCCTCAACAGCCCCTAAGGCTAGAGCTGGATGAGGTTCCCACCCTGGATGAGACATATAAGGCAATCGAACAACTGAAAAGTGGCAAAGCAGCAGGTATGGATGGAATCCCCCCAGAAGTCTGGAAGGCTGGCGGCAAAACTCTGCATGCCAAACTGCATGAGTTTTTCAAGCTTTGTTGGGACCAAGGTAAACTGCCTCAGGATCTTCGTGATGCCACCATCATCACCCTGTACAAAAACAAAGGCGAGAAATCAGACTGCTCAAACTACAGGGGAATCACGTTGCTCTCCATTGCAGGCAAAATCTTCGCTAGGATTCTACTAAATAGAATAATACCTAGTGTCGCTGAGAATATTCTCCCAGAATCACAGTGCGGCTTTCGCGCTAACAGAGGAACCACTGACATGGTCTTTGCCCTCAGACAGCTCCAAGAAAAGTGTAGAGAACAAAACAAAGGACTCTACATCACCTTTGTTGACCTCACCAAAGCCTTCGACACCGTGAGCAGGAAAGGGCTTTGGCAAATACTAGAGCGCATCGGATGTCCCCCAAAGTTCCTCAACATGATTATCCAACTGCACGAAAACCAACAAGGTCGGGTCAGATACAGCAATGAGCTCTCTGAACCCTTCTCCATTAACAATGGCGTGAAGCAAGGCTGTGTTCTCGCACCAACCCTCTTTTCAATCTTCTTCAGCATGATGCTGAACCAAGCCATGAAAGACCCCAACAATGAAGACGCTGTTTACATCCGGTACCGCACGGATGGCAGTCTCTTCAATCTGAGGCGCCTGCAAGCTCACACCAAGACACAAGAGAAACTTGTCCGTGAACTACTCTTTGCAGATGATGCCGCTTTAGTTGCCCATTCAGAGCCAGCTCTTCAGCGCTTGACGTCCTGCTTTGCGGAAACTGCCAAAATGTTTGGCCTGGAAGTCAGCCTGAAGAAAACTGAGGTCCTCCATCAGCCAGCTCCCCACCATGACTACCAGCCCCCCCACATCTCCATCGGGCACACAAAACTCAAAACGGTCAACCAGTTTACCTATCTCGGCTGCACCATTTCATCAGATGCAAGGATCGACAATGAGATAGACAACAGACTCGCCAAGGCAAATAGCGCCTTTGGAAGACTACACAAAAGAGTCTGGAAAAACAACCAACTGAAAAACCTCACAAAGATAAGCGTATACAGAGCCGTTGTCATACCCACACTCCTGTTCGGCTCCGAATCATGGGTCCTCTACCGGCACCACCTACGGCTCCTAGAACGCTTCCACCAGCGTTGTCTCCGCTCCATCCTCAACATCCATTGGAGCGCTCACACCCCTAACGTCGAGGTACTCGAGATGGCAGAGGTCGACAGCATCGAGTCCACGCTGCTGAAGATCCAGCTGCGCTGGATGGGTCACGTCTCCAGAATGGAGGACCATCGCCTTCCCAAGATCGTATTATATGGCGAGCTCTCCACTGGCCACCGTGACAGAGGTGCACCAAAGAAAAGGTACAAGGACTGCCTAAAGAAATCTCTTGGTGCCTGCCACATTGACCACCGCCAGTGGGCTGATAACGCCTCAAACCGTGCATCTTGGCGCCTCACAGTTTGGCGGGCAGCAGCCTCCTTTGAAGAAGACCGCAGAGCCCACCTCACTGACAAAAGGCAAAGGAGGAAAAACCCAACACCCAACCCCAACCAACCAATTTTCCCTTGCAACCGCTGCAATCGTGTCTGCCTGTCCCGCATCGGACTGGTCAGCCACAAACGAGCCTGCAGCTGACGTGGACTTTTTACCCCCTCCATAAATCTTCGTCCGCGAAGCCAAGCCAAAGACTTAAAGGTACAGATTGAAACACTCTGGTCCAGCATTCTTGGCTTGTTTAGAATAGATATCCCTGATATTTAACAATTAACAAATTTGAAGATCTAATTCAATTCTAAAATTAAGGTATCAAAGTAACTAATTAACCTACCAGTGCAACCTTTGTGATGTCAGGAGAGAAAATTCAATCCTCGGAGGTGCGAAGAGACCTGGGCGTCCTTGTGCAGAGTAACCTAAAAGTTAATGTTCAGGTGGGATTGGTAGTGAGGAAAGTGAATGCTATGCTCGCATTCATTTCAAGAGGAAGAGTATATTAGAGTAGGGAGGTGTTAATGTGCCTCTGTGGAGCAATGGTGAGACCCTATTTGGAGAACTGTGTGCAGTTTTGGGCCTCCTATCTTAGAAAATATGTGATGTTGTTGGAGAGGGTGCAGAGGAGATTTACTAGGATGATTCCCGGAATGCAGGGCTGGCGTATGGGGAGCATTTGGCAGCTCTTGGGTTGTATTCATTGGAGTATAGGAGAATGAGGGGGAATCTCATAGAGACATTTTGAATATTGAAAGGTTTGGACAGAGTGAATGTGGTTAAGATGTTTCCCTTGATGGGCGAGTCAAGGGCAAAGGGGTCACAGTCTTAAAATTAGAAGTTATTCAATTAAAAGAGCGAGGAGGAAGAACTTCTATAGTCAAAGGGTCATGGATCTGTGGAACTTACTGCTGCTCAAAGCAGAGGAGGCCGGATCATTGGGAGTATTTAAATAGGAAATGGAGAAGTACCTCATTATCAAGGGATATGGGGAAATGGCTGGAAATTGGAACTAGGTGTGAGTTTAGTTCAGCTTAGTCTAGAGTCACAGAACAGAATTGATCGGCCTAGTGGCCTGGTTCAGTTAATTTATCTTGTGAATTTGTGAACTTGAGGAAACCACGTTACACACATTTCTTCAAACCCTGAAGTAACACAGGGAAGTGTCGATACTTAAAAAGAGTAGTCCTTTTGCTCCAATGGACATGATTAGGGGGAAATTTCTGCGGCCCAGCCCCAATCAGGACACAGGCTGGCAGACTAGAGAGTTTCAACTTGTTGCAGGACATCAGGAATGTGGTTACCGGGGGGCGTGGCAAGATGGCGTAAGGAATAGACGTGCCTTCCAATCCTCTCCTGACTCTTTGTTATTGTTTTGTCTATAAGTGCCCATTGAAACTTTCTAAAAAGTTTATAAATAGTTAGAGGTGCTGAATTAGCTTCTAATGGTACAATTGCTAAAAAAAAAGAAAACGGCAACAGATCGCGAAGAAATTACATTTCCCGAAGTTATCTGAGCCTACCTGTTTACAAGAAGCCAGGACTCAGCGTGGAATGGATCCAAGAGGAGGTGCAGGATTCGGCAATGGAGCTCCGCTCTGTACCGGTAGGGCTCTTTAAAGATGGCGCCCGGCAGCCTTTGGAACAAAGGGCTAGCTGGGCGCGTGTATTTCAATCAACGCCCGCTATGAGCGCTGTCACTGAACCTTTGACAGTTGGAACAGCTGGGACGCTGCCAGCTGAAGACCCGACTTTAAAGAGACGTCCACCGATTGATGTAGCAGTGGCGCTGCGAAATGCACCACCAGTTATGAAGACTTCAACGGATCTTGATGTAATGAAGGCTTTTGATGTAATATGGGTTAAGGATGATCCTGACTATCAGTCTTCTGATACTGCTGAGGAGGTTGTGGCAGGGGTTTCTACACGTAGTCATACTGTAAGAAAAGCAGTTAAACTAAGGGAAGGAATAGAAGATCCTTTAACTCAGATCCTATTTCGCCTGAATCTATTCCTTTTGATATGCTTATTAAGAATCTTGAATTTAAGTTATCTTCTTCAATCAAAGAGATAGGTAAATTTTTGGTTCAAGTTAATACTAAGCTTAATACCTTGGTGGATATTAATACTCAACAGATGGTTGATTATGGAGCTTTTAAGCTTGAAACGAATGAAAGACTTGATGTTTGTGACCAAGGTATAGTTGAGGTACAAGATCAAATACAAGACGTAAATAAAACAATTGAAACTTTACAAATCCAGAATAAAAATTTAGCAAAAAAGTTTTTGATTATTTAGAGAATCAGTCCAGATGGAACAATGTAAAAATTATTGGCTTGCCAGAAGGTATAGAAGGACCAGATCCAAGAACATTTTTTACCGATTGGATTCCACAAGTGTTAGGACAAGATAAGTTCCCGGAAGGTTTAATACTGGAACGTGCTCACCGAGCTCTGAGAAGAAAGCCTCTTCCAGGTCAGAATCCAAGACCTGTTCTGGTCCGTTGTTTAAACTATTATGATAGAGAGACAATTTTGCGTGTGGCTATTAGAAATGCGCAACAAAGCAGATCTCCTTTGATGGTCCAGAACAATCGTGTTTTTTTTAATCCGGATTTGAGTCAAGAAGTTATGTCTCAACGACGTGAATTTAATTTTGTGAAAGAAGTGCTATGGAAAACAGGATATAAAGCAACATTTAGATACCCTGCAGTATTGAAGATTTTCCAGGATGGATGTCAACCAAAATTTTTTGATAACCCTAAAGAAGCTATCGACTTTGCTCAACTGTTACCAATTATGCAATTCCAGGAATGATGCAGTCCTCCACAGTCTCCAAAGAGAGTGGAGACGCAAGATGGGAATCGAATTTCAAGAAGAAATGGAAGCAATGGTGGTCGGAGTGACAAAGCTGATTAAAAAAAAAAGTTTTCTTTTTTCCGAGAAGATTTAGATAATGATGATAGTTTAATGTGAAATGGGAGTTAGGGGGGGGGACTAGGTGGGCATTATTTTCCAGAAGTTGGCAGCTACGTGTGAGTTATCTCACACCCAATATTTTGTGGGAGTTACCGCATTGTGCGGTTCAGACAGGAGGAGGTAGTTGTAACCTCTTACCTGTTTTTTTTAAATTATTTTTTGTATTAAGGAGTGAAGTTTCTTTTTATTATTTAAAAAAAAATCTTTTTTTTGTTGTAGTTTTAAGAGGAGATAAGGGGAGGGGGTCTTTTTTTTTCTTGTTTTTTTTTTCTTTTTTTTTCTCTTTTTTTTCTTGTTGTGTTGTTGTAAGAAAGGTCTAAATTAAAGTTTGCTTCTCTTATTGTCCAGGGTTTAAATAATCCTATTAAGCGTAAGAAAATACTTGTTTACTTAAAAAAACTAAAATTTGATGTGGCTTTTTTTGTAGGAAACTTATTTAACAGATAAGGAACATTTGAAACTTAAATGCGAATGGGTTGGAGAAGTTTTTTTATTCTTCATTTAATTTAAAGGCAAAAGGAGTGGCAATTTTGGTGTACAAAAATCTACTATTTCAGTTACAGAATGAAGAGAAAAATGGTGGAAGATTATTAAAACTGAATTGTACAATCTTTAACGAGGCTTGGACTTTGCTTGATGTTTATGCTCCAAATGTTGAGGATACAGCTTTTGTTGTGGATATGTCTTTATTACTTGGACAAGCAAATTCTAATGTGATGATTGGGGGAGATTTAAATGTGGTATTGGAGCCGTTATTGGACAAGTATCCAAGAGCAATTAAGCCATTATATAATAATCAACTTGTCCCTTTTACACATACTGTTTGGTTTTGTGATCGATTGCAACAGTTTTGGAAAGGTATTCAATCTTTTTTTAATAGTTTATATAATATCTATGTTGTATTAGATCCTGATATATTTTTATTAGGGAATATGCAATCATTAATTGACTTAGGCTTAATTGATTATTAGATTTCTTTTATTTATTTAGCCTTAGCGGTGGTTAAGAAATGTATAGCGCTTACTTGGAAAGATAGAAATATATTAACCTTAGATAGGTGGTATTTAGAGATGAAGTCTTGTTTAATTATGGAAAAGATATCTTTTTCAATTCAAGATAGGATGTCTTTTTATAAGCTGAAGTGGACTCCATTTGTTAAGTACATGCAATTAAGTTTGATTTAAATATGTTTTAGGTGTGATATTTTAGATTTGATAACATTTTTTTACTAGTATTTTTACCTGTTTTTTTTGTTTGTGAGTGTATTTTTATATATAATATTATTAACTTTATTAATTCTTCGCTCTTTATTTTGGGGGGGAGGGGTGTTTTTTTTTCTTATATACAAATTATTTTTAGTGGCCGTATATAGGGGGGGGGGTAGACTAATTTAAGTTAGGACATTAATGCTGTGTTGTAATAATTACTTTATTTTTATTTTTCTTTTAATGTAATTTTTTTTGTTTTATTCATGTGATAAAATCTTTAAATAAAGTTTAAACAAAAAAGGAATGTGGTTACCGGGTCTTATGCACTGCTTCTCTATTTCATGAAGCATAAAGTATCAGAGGAAGGAACTATTTGGCCACAGGTCCAGCACTGGTTTCACAGTCTGGTCACACTTTACAGCAAGGACTCGATTGCACTGAAGAGAGCAGAGATTTAGCAGGGAGCCATCCATCTGGAAGGTTGTACAGTGAAGAAAGATTGGACAGGATCTGCCTATTTATTTCGTCTTCAGTGGCACTTGCAGGGAGAATTTAATTTCATTTTGGCCCTCAAGCCCATGCCGCCCAAATGCACTAAATAACCAACTAACCCCCTATGTCTTTGGAATGTGGGAAGAAACCAGAGAATCCGGAGGAACCCCACACAGTCATGGGGAAAAGCATAAACTCGTTTCAGACAGTGCCAACTTTGAACCCGGGTCAATTGCGTTGTGCTAGGGTAACCCTGCTGCCTTAAATGAAATTCATAAAATACACTAAACAGAAATTACCTATTTCCCTGAGTAAAGTTGTTGAAAACTGGAAGAGAAGGCTTACATTTAAAGTAAATTTTAAATTTAGACATATAGTACAGTAACCGGCCATTTTGGCCCACAAGCCCGTGCCGGCTGATTATGTGCTCTTCCAGTACATTTTTTAATGGTGGGAGGGAAATGGAGCCCCTGGGGTAAACCCATGCAGACACAGGGAGAATGTACAAACTCCTTACAGACAGAGTGAGATTCGAATTGTGGTCCCGATCGCTGGTGCTGTGACAGCGTTACGCCAACTACGATGCTAACCCAATGAGATAGAAAGAATAAATCAGAAGGGAGGTGAGGAAACATCATCAGAAATTATGGCAAAATCAGAAATCCAATTTGATTTGAACCAGGTCTGTACTTGAAGAGCTGCGATCTTCAAGGCTGAGGAACAGTTCTGGAGATTGGGAGATAGCTGGAGAAATGTTCTCTCCATGTGAATGGGTGAGACACCTCCATTTGTGTTGCAAGTTCTCTGAGATGTTCTGGCTCTCTGTGTGCTATATGAGCTGAGCAGTTCTCAATCTGCTCATGCCTGCTGACATAGCCAACACAATCAGCCCGCAGAGCTTTGTTCATCCACTCCTGTTCATCACTGATATGGATAAATTAGATGCATGCGTTAGACCAATGGCAGGCCAATGCAACTATTGTTGCTACTGTGGCTTTCTGAGCCAAGGACTCTTCCTGATGTGCATTGAGAGACTGAAGCTTTTGACAGTGAAGTATCCATGGGAACAGTGGTGGGAAGCCACGTAGAAGATTGATGATGAAGATGGTTTGAGTGATGACATAGAGAAGGAAGAGAATTGAAATTGAGAAGTTTTTTTTTAATTTTTAAAATTTAGACATACATACAGCATGGCAACAGGCCATTTCTGTCCACAATTCAGTGCCGCCCAATTTACTCCCAATTAACCTACACCTCCGGTACGTTTCTAATGGGGGAGGAAACCGGAGCCCTCGGGGAAAGCCCATGCAACACGGGGAGAGCGTACAGACTCCTTACAGACAGTGGGGATTTGAACCCCAGTCCCGATCGCTGGCACTGTAAAGGCGTGGCACTAACTGCTACACCAAATTGATGCAATACAACACAGCTGCTTGGACTGTCCACGTGCACCCACTGAGTTCCGCCATGCCACAACTGAAAGAAGTGTGGAGCTTTGTGTGGTCCAAAGGCAGAAAGTTTGCTTTGAGGGGCAAGGTTTGAACACCCATGAAAAAGAAAATGCAATCAATGCTTGCAGTTATCGTTTAAACACTCACAGCTTTGGAAGACACATCTCCATCTGCTACAAGCTGGAGTTCCCATGGGTTAGTCAAGTCAGCACAGAGTTCCAGCTATTTAAACTATTATCCCATGAAGTCCTTTGTTGTCCAAAAGGTAGACAAACTCAAACATATTGATTGTGTTGGTGTAAATGCTGAGTTGTCAGAAACTGCCAACAGAAAGCAACATTACCCTATGGACACAGAGGCTGACAAGAATAGTATTGATCCTGTCCATCTATCACTTGATATCTTTGACCTACTAGCATATGAAGGAGGTGCAGGAATATCACAATCAGAACTGCCAGGCTGGGAAGCAGATTCTGTTCACAGGCTGTGAGATTGATGAACGGTATCCTGTAACCTTGGGTCTCTTATAAATTAAACTGAGTAAATTATTTCAGAATATTTATACATATATATTTGATATTATTTTTTTAATGTATTGTCTGCTGGGTGAGAAATCTATCATCTGTGTATGTGTGTGCACTGTGGACTAGAGAAATGATGTTCCATGTGGTGGTCTATGCACAGTTAGAGGATAATAAACTTGAACATAGTTCTGATCTGATTAAGAATTTGATGGTGGTGATTTTAGAGAGACAGGCTGGGGACAAAAGGAAACTCATTGAAGAAATGAAGACACAGAGAAGTCTCTGGGGGACTGTGCATGGAGAGGTCGTGCAGTGAAATCTTGAGGCAGAAGAGAGGGGCAAGAGAGAGGGATGATGGATTGGGAATGCAGGAGAGATTTCACACCAAGATTCGAGTCATGGGAAGAAAGTAGTACAATCGAGTCCTCAAGCTGCTATCATGCCCATTGTTTTCCTCCAAATATCTGACCATTTCCCATCCTTGGAAATGCTTCATTCTTTGGGTTTTGGTTGTATGGGGAAAGCCGGCATGTGTGGTCCTGAGAAGGTAGATGAGAGCTGTCCACCTGAACCACGGCACTCCTTTGCTGAAAGGACTCCCTGGGAAAGGCACCTTGGGATCTCGACCCATTCACGATGAAGAGAAGGCAATATGTTTCCACGTTTGGATGGGGTGCAATCTTGGAGGTGAGCTGACAGGTGGCTGATGTCTCCTTGTGCCTGTTGTCTCTCATCTTTGCAGGGGTTTGGGATTTTCCACTGGGTTAGCTGAGGTAATGGCAGTGCATTTTCTAGGTGAAGAATGCAGAGCTACTGGATGTTGATGGTGGAGGAAAGGAGAATTTAGGTGATGGATGGAACCTGCATTCAATTAGTTTTTTTGTTTTTCTGATGGTGCCAATTCTTTTGGGAATTGTTGAAGTGGTCAGCATTCAGGAAATAAAAATTGTCCCTTGTGATGCACTGTCATGACAGTAAGCAGACACAAGATTCAAAGACTGAACAACAGGCTTTATTCAGCTTAAAGTCTCTGCTGTAGCAAGCTGTGCTCTGCTCCTGAGTGACGGACTTCAAGAGGGGCCGGATGTGTCTTATATCCAGGGCAGGTGATTGGCAGCCGGCCGGGTGGGGTTTGGTCTATTTAGGTCGACTAATTGACAGCCGGCCAGGTGTTGTCCTCCAGTGATTTTCCTGCAGGTACAGAGATCACCCCCTGCAATCAGCTAGTGGTGTATCACTACAGTTACCCAACTGGCCCTGACCTATAACTTGTATATTGTGGAAGGGCTGATGGGTTTCAGGTGCTGAGTGATCTGTCAACTTCTGACCTATTCTTGAAGCCACGTGTCAGGTGAGTGGCTGGTCAAGTTGGATTTCTGGCCAATAGTGATTCCCTGGGTATTAATTGTGGGGGCTCAGCAGTGATTGAATGTCAAAGGTAAGGAGTTAGTTGCATTATTTTCTTCTCTATGAATTTTCTTTAAACAGTTAGCCTAGTGGTTAGCGCAACACCATTACAGCGTCAGTGACCTGGGTTCGAGTCGTCAGGACTTTGTATGTTCTCTCCGTGTCTGTGTGGGTTTCCTCCCACTCTTGAAAAATATACTGAGAGTTGAAGGTCAAATGGGTACAATTGGATGACACAGGCTCATGGGCTGAAAGGGCCTGTAACTGTGCTGTATGTCTAAATTAAATTAAATTAAATTTAAAAATTAAATTAAAATTAAAATTATCATTCTATTTAATAATTAACAATTGATGTTTGTGAAAAGGTTTTGAATTTCTCAAACCCAATATGTGGGCAAAATGTTCAAACTTTGCTCCAAGTCTTACTCAATATAGGTATATATTTGTACAAGGATTTCCTTGAGAACAAAATGTATCACATAGTCTGGTTGATATTTCATTGGAACTAACATTGCTGTTTGGATGTGATTTGCTACATTCAATGCAAAATAGAATATAACAGCCCTCTGGCCCACAATGTTGTGCCCGACCTATATAAACCTACTCAACAATCTCAAACTTCCTATCTCATACCCACAGTCCTCTATTTTGGTTGCACCTATGGGACTGTCCATGAGTTTTTGTAAGTCCCTATTGTACCAGCCTCCACCACCACCCTGGTAATGCATTCCAGGCACACACAACTCTCCGTAAAATAAAAACAACTTAGTCCTGATATCTCCCTTAAACTTTCCTCGCCTCACCTTAGACAGATGCCCTTTGGTATTTTCTACTCTCACCCTGGGAAAATGGTGTCAGTTGTCTGCCCTATCTATGCCTCTCATAATCTTATAAACCTCTATTAAATCCAAAGAGAAAAGCCTGAGCTCTGTCAGCCTTGCTTCATAAGACTTGTTCTCCATTCCAAGCAACATACTGGTAAATCTCCTCTGCACCCTCTCTAAAACTTCTACATACTTCTTGTAATATAGTGACAAGAAATGAACACCATATTCCAAGTGTGGTCTAACCAGTGTTTTATAGAGTTGCTAAATTACTTCTCAACTTTTGAGCTCAAACCCCATACAAATGAGGGCCAGCATATCATAAGTCTTTTTAGCTACCCTCTCTACCTGTGCAGCAACCTGAGAGATCTATGGATTTGGACCCTAAGTTTTAGATTCTGTTCCAATACAATTTAGAATCCTGCCATTAACCATCTACAGTAAAACACCTGGTATCTGGCTACTGTGGGGATTGGTAGATGCCAGACAAGTGAATTTTCTGGTTGCTTAAGTCTGCATGTTGCATAGATTGGTGAACTAATAGCGAAATGCCTCAATTTTAAACTTGTATTTTTTAACTATTTATTTTCTTTGATTTTTTTTTTTGCCAATTGCTTGAGGCAGCCAGTTAATAGAATTTTAGATAACTGGGATTTTACTGTATTCTGCCTTCACCTTCGACCTTCCAAAATAAATCCCTTTACATTTATCCAGATTGAACACCATCTGCCTCTTTTCCATCCCACTCTGCACCCTGTCTATATCCTGTTGTAACCTACTGAAACCTTCTACACTATCCACAAGACCTCCAACCTTCATGCCATCTGCAAACTTACTGACCCTTCCTTCTAATTCTTGAACCCAGGTTGTTTCTAAAAATCATGGGTCCCAGAACAGATCCTTGCTAATCACCCTGATCACCTGTCACTGATGTCCAAGCAGAAAATTTTCCATCACCTACTACCCTCTGGTTTCTGTAGACAAGCCAATTCTGAATCCACACAACCAAGGTTGCATGGATCCCATGCCTCATAATTTTCTGAACGAGTCTACCATTAGGGCTCTTGTCAAATGCCTTGCTAAAATTCTTCTATATTGCATCTACCACCCTATCTTCATCAATTATTTTTGTTACTTCCTCAAAAACCTCAATTAGGCTCATGAGGCATGATCTACCCTTCATAAAGCCATGCTGACTATCTATTGAGAAAGCTGTACTTCTCAAAATTCTTGTAAATCCCGTCCCTAAGAATCCTCACCAATAGTTTGCCCACCAATGACAAAAGACTCACTGGTCTACAATTCCCAGGACTTACCCTATTATCTTTATTAAACAAGGGGACTACATTTGCTATTCTCCAATCTTCTGGTACCGAGGGAGGTTGCAAATATCATTGCCAATGCCCCAGCAATCTCTTCCCTTATTTCCTATAGTAACCTGGGCTACATCTTGTTTAATCCTGGGGTCTAATCAATCCTCATGTTTTTAAGAAGATCCTGCACATCCACTTTCTTAACCACAATTTGCTTCAGCATATAAGCTTATTCTATACTGATCTCACATTGTTCATGATCCCTCTCTTTGGTCAATACTGAAGCAAAGTATTAATTTAGGACCTCCTCAACTTCCTCTGCCCCAGACATACTTTGTGTCCTTTATCTTTAAGCGGACCTACCTTCCCTCTAGTCATCTTTCTGTTCCTTACATATGCAGAGAAAACTTTTGGGTTTTCCTTCATCCTACTTGCCAAGGCCTTCTTGAACCCCCTTCTGGCTATCCTAAGTCCTTTCTTCATTTTTTACCTGGCTACCAAATAATTCTTGAGTTTTTTTTCCTATCTTTTCCTTCCTAAACCTTATTCCTTTTTCCTCTTAACCAGCTGTGTCACCTCTTCTATCAACCTCAGTTACCTTATCCTACCATAATTTCCCTCTCTCAATGGGACAATGATGACCCCATGCAAGCGGTCCCTAAACATCCTCCACATTACCTCTGTGTTTTTCTATGAGAACGTTGCCCATTTACTCTCCCCAATTCTAGCCATTGTAAATATCCAATTAAACACTTTACAAATTTGTTGATTCCTAACCTTGTCCATAGCTATGCTAAAGGTCAGAGAGTTGTGATCGTTGTCACCGAAATGCTCCCCCACAGAGAGATCTGTCACCCGAACAGGTTCCTTACCCAGTACTAGATCCAATATGGAATCGCCTCTGGTCAGCAGGTCGCACATACTGTGTCAGGAATCTTTCTTGGACACTCACTTTGAATTCTGCCCCATCTTGCAGTAAGGAGGTGCCAGCCAATATTTGGGGAGTTGAAATTTCCACAACAACAACCCTGCTATGTTGCACCATTCCACAATCTGCCTCCTTATCTGCTCCTCAATATTTTGACACCTATTTTGGACCTGTAGACTACTCCCAATAGGCAGTTGCCTTCCTGCTTCTGACTTTCACCCACGCTGACTCAGTAGACAATTCTTCCAAAATGTCCCCTCTTTAAGCAGCAGTGATATTATCCTGGATGAGTCATGCTACTCACTCCCCACCCCCCCCCCCCCCACGCACATTCTTTTATCTCCATTCTTATCCCTTTTGAAGCATTTTAACCTAGATGCCTGCAGCAGGCAATCCTTACCTTGCGTCAGCTAAAACATCATAATTCCATGCACGGATCCATGCTCAAAGTTCATCTCCCGAATGCATCCAGCATTTCAAACTCTCCAACTGATTGCATTTGCACTGTCGTTATCACCATTTCACGACACGTGGCATTAACCTTTCCACCATCTGCTCTATCCTCTGTCCTATCATTCTGTTTCCCATCCCCATGTATAACTACTTTAAACCCTCCCCAACAGCTCTAGCAAACATCTCAGACAGGATGTTGGTCCCCTTCCAGTTCAGGAGTAATCCACCATTTTTGTACAAATCGTACCTTCTCCAGAAAAGATTCCAATGATACAGATATCTGAACCCCTGCCCACCACTCCAATTATTTAGCCACGTGGTCATCTGATCATTCTATTCTTACCCTCATTGTTGTGTGGCACAGGCAACAATCCTGAGATTACTACCCCTGAGTTTCCTACTTAGATCCGGGCATTCTCTCATCAGGACCTCATTCCCTTTCCTATCTATGTCATTGATACCAAATATATACCTCGTCTTCTGGCTGCTCACACTCCCTTTTCTGGATGTCATGGACCTGATTCAAGATACCCCTAACCCTGGAACCTGAGAAGCTACAAACCACCTGGGTTTCTTGTCTGTCCCTCTAGCTAATTCCCTATCACTACTGCTCTCCTTTTCTCCCTCCTTCCCTTCTGAGTCACAAGGTCAAGTGCTTTTGTTCTTTTGACAAATGAGAGAATTCAGGCCATCTGATTCAAGATGCAGAATGAAGGCTCAGGAGAACATGTCCAATTATCTTCTGCATGGAGATAGTTTAAGAACACAAGGCATGTTGACTAATTTTGGATCCTTCATGATTTTGGCAGTTTTCTCGAGGCAACCCCTCACGTGGATATATTCAATGAATGGGAGCTTGATTAAAGCACAGGAATGCTGGAGGAACTCTGCTGGCCCTGCAAGGAGGTAAAGATATATTAATGACGTTTCAGGACTGAGGCCTTCCTCAAGGTATGAATGACAAAACAGGTGTCTGAATTAAAGCCTAGGGAAAGAAAGCGGGAAGAGACATGGTTAATGCAGCTTTGCAGTTATCCACCCTCCCAACAATATCCAAAGTGGTAATTTATTAGTGAAGGGAACAGCTAAAAGGATATCCTGCAGTTTCCCTTACCTGTCCTGACATGCACCCAGCTTCCTGCCTCCTGCAGCTTTGGTGTGACTACCTACCTGTAGTTTCTGTCTATAAACTCCTTGTTCTTTAGTATGAGCTGAAGGTCATCGAGCTGCAGCTCCAGTTCCCTCACACAGCCTGTAAAGAATTGTACCTCAATGCACTTCATGCAGATGTAACTATCAGGAATTGTTGGCGTTTCCCCATCATGTGGAAGATTTGAGAATTCCCACAACTCACATGATTAACACTCCACTAACCCTGCTGCCATTCTAACTACTCAACATTGGCACTAATACAAGGTCGAACAATAAGTCTTAGCTTATTTTCCGCCTCGAGCCAAAGCCTCAATGCCCCACTTTAACTCTGGACCACTCACTCCATGACCGCTCCATTCGTACCACTCACCTATTTAAAGCGGCACACTCTCACCCTCTCCCATTCACTGGAAAAGACTGCTCAGCGCTTTACTCACCTATTTAATGGGTTCTGCTGATATCTCTGCTTCTTGTCTGATTTTCTTTAGCATCATAAAATATCTCACCCTTGGTGGTGAGGACCAACTGTTCCAGAATCAGAAATCAGCAGTTCAGTGAACTCATATGAGGGCAATAGGAAGCCGGCTTCACTGGATGAAGGGGACTCAGCTATTCACTCTGTATGTAGAAGGCATTGAAAATATACCTGAGTGTAAACAACATTGCTGAGGTCCTGAAGGGGAAACAGAACAGAAAAATACAATGTTAAACAAGCAGACAAAGGTATTACTGATGCTGGTGGTAGAATTGGAGATACACAAAACACTTGTGAATCTCAGTGCTGCCAGAAACTAGGGAAGAATCTCATAAAAAAGACATTGAGATTGAAAGTTTAATTTGATAGTTACAAGATTGCCTTGTGCTGCAAGAACCTAAGGAAATGGTTAGTTATTTTGCAGATCAAGTGACCTGAGTTCCCACTTTCAAGCTAATCTAAGGTTTGTGGGATTGCTTTTGTTCTTTTGACAAATGAGAGAATTCAGGCCATCTGATTCAAGATGCAGAATGAAGGCTCAGGAGAACATGTCCAATTATCTTCTGCATGGAGATAGTTTAAGAACACAAGGCATGTTGACTAATTTTGGATCCTTCATGATTTTGGCAGTTTTCTCGAGGCAACCCCTCACGTGGATATCTTCAATGAATGGGAGCTTGATTAAAGCGCAGGAATGCTGGAGGAACTCTGCTGGCCCTGCAAGGAGGTAAAGATATATTAATGACGTTTCGGGACTGAGGCCTTCCTCAAGGTATGAATGACAAAACAGGTGTCTGAATTAAAACCTAGGGAAAGAATGCGGGGGGGGGGGGGGGGGTGGGGGAGGGTGGAAAGATGCCCGTGATGGTTTTGGCTGGGTCTGCCATTTTCTGCAGCCTTTTGTGTTGCTGGACTCTCAAAACCAATCTGTAATGCAACCAGTCAGTCTACGTTCCACAGTAAACCTGTAGCTGTTCGATAGAGCATTTGAATCTCCTTAGACGTCTTGGAAAGTAAAGATATTGGGGTGCTTTCTTGCCAGTTGATTCAATGTGCTGGTCTTAGGATGGTTTTACTGAAATGCCATCCTACTAATATATGTTTGGGCTCAAAGGCCTCTCTTCCTAAAGTCCATAATACACTCTTTGGCCCCGTAGATGTTGAGAGCAAGATCACCCAACCAGATTCTCAATCCTCATCCTTTACTATTGGCCAACCAGTAAGGGTGGTGACGTTGGATCATTTATAGATTCTGTTGGAGCTGTATTTGGCTCTGCACTCATTGTAAATGAGATCCCTGTGTTCATAGTTAGCGAGGAGGAGATAATGTTGCTAATCTGCATTAATTGGGGTCTATTGATGAGAAAATTGAGGAACAGAATGAGGAACAGAATCTCAGAACAGTTCATAAAGGTGATAGAGAAACTTACCAGGTCATGCAGCATCCAGAAGAATAAAAAGGCAGTTAGCATTTTGGCCAAGAGCCCGGACAGAGTCCCAGATCCCTGATTGTCTATTTTGCTTGAATACCAAGCTGTAGTCAAAGAACGTGATATGGGTGCTCTTGTGGTCCAGGGACAGAGTGGAGGGCCAGCAAGATGGCATCTGCTTGACCTGTTGTTGCAGTGGGTGAACTGAATTGAGTCCTGTTCCTTCCAGAGCCAGGAATTGATTTGCTCCATAACCAACCTTTCATTGGTGGACTTAAATACCACCTGCCCAGGAGTCTTCAGGACAGGTCCTCTTGCTCATTTAGGACACTGGTGTGATTAATATCCTCTTGAAGTAGGTGAGGAGCTCAGACCATCGGGAAGGAGGTACAGGTACAGGTGCCACAGAACCTGTACCTCTTGCTTCAGGAATAGCTGTTACTCCTTCAACCAGATTCCTGAACACTAGACTCATTCACAGACTCACTTAAGGATTTGTACTTTGCCCATTTTTTATGACTGAATATTTATATTTCTGCATTTGCCCAGTCAATTTGTTTACATTTCTTCCTTTATTCATTTCTTTGTATACATTTCTTAACTGCAGCTCACAGTTACTCACAATATAGAAATTCTGCCTGGCCCACAGAATGGCTTCTCTGTGATCTCAGGCATGTACTCTGATAATAAATTTGAACTTTGAACTTTGACCAAAGCTGGAAGAGGTTGCAAAGGTCTGCAAACCTCCAGCCATTTGGTCCCTGCAAGTTTCAAGGATGGGGCCAGGTACACCTTCGGGACCAAGTGCTGCCCAAAGGTTCGTCTTCTTGAAGGTTGTTTTCAAATTAGCTTCAGTGACTGGAATCCCAGAGTGTCCAGGAGCTATGGGGGCACATGAGAGTGCATCAAAGCGAGATTAGAAGGCATTGAGGTCATCTGGAAAGAGACGCACGGCAATTACCGATGCTCCTTGGATTCACTTGGCAGGAAGTGATGGCATGCAAGACCTTCCTCTGCTGTGAAGCCTCTGACTGAAACTCCAGTTTAGTGCGGAATTGTCCTTCTGTTGGCTGTTGCTTAAAAATAATGGGTTGATATTTAGAATAGAGATAAAGTTATCTGTTGGAAAAGTTGAGACTACCATCCGATCAGTCATGATGCAACAGGCTTGAGGGGCAGAATGGCCTACCCTTGTTTTTAATTTCAGAATCAGAATCTGAACCAGAATCAGGCTTTAATGTGAAGATCGTGTCGCGAAAAATGTTGTTTTGCGGCAGCAGTAATTACAGGTCTGTAAATATAATTTTAAAATAAATAATTGTGGCAAAAAGCAAAAAAAAAAAAGAGGTAGTGTCTAGAGGTTCATGGTCTGTTCAAAAATCTGATGGTGGAGAGGAAGAAGCTTTTTTCTAGAATTTTGGACATTCGTCTTCAGGTTCCTGTACTTCCTCCCTGATAGAAGCAGTGAGAAGAGGGCATGGCGGACAGTGAGGGTCCTTTATGATGCAGCCTGCTTTCATGAGACACCGCCTCTTAAAGATGTCCTTAATGTAGTGAAGACTAATGTGCATGATGGCGCTGGCCAAGTTGACATCTCCCTGTAGCCTTTTCCCGTCCTGTGCATTGCCACCTCTGTACCAGATTGCTGCATCTCCTTCACTAAAAGTGTGATCGTACATGATCGGCTGCAAAGAACATGGGAATACAGGGATCGGGAGAGGTCCTCTCTAAATGCAAGCTTCGGGGGCATTTTATTCATGATTCCTTGCCTTGAAACAGGAAGATAGCAAACAGTTACTGCTGTATGACAGCAGTATGACAGAGAACTGCAGAAGCTTCGTCACTGCACTGAATTTACAGTGGTGAATTTTCACATTAATTATAGGAAGCAAGTTAAATCCACATTGAATTTATGAAAATGATGTTTTTGCTTCACTTTGCTCATGTACTGTGGGTGGTATGTCAGTGCACATTTTGATAACTGCACAGCCCTGATCCTTAGAAATTAATTGAATGTGTGACAAACAGCGCCTTTGCTGAGGGAACTGGCTTGCACTGATGAGAAACATGTTCCTGTTGAGCTCACTAATGAACACTTAATTAGATTGGGTTGATGATCAGAGAGCCTTGCTTTTCATTCATCTCATCCTTCACATATTTCTGCTTCTCCTCATTCTTGGCGCATTGAGAGGGAGACACACTGCAAAGAGTATATTGCAATTATCCCAGAGGTTTGACCTCTGCTGCTGGACCCGATGCAGGATGCACTAATAGCCTGAATACGCCTGAGATTGTCTGACCTCAGAAGCTAAGTAGGCTCAGGCCTGGTCAGTACTTGGAGGGGAGACTGCCTAGGAACACCAGGGGAGTAGGCTTCTGTATGGGGTGCTGGACAAAGTGGCAACTCTCTGTCTGTCTTACAGGAGACAAAAGTTAAAAAAAATTAATGTATCTTACATTCTAAACGTAATGGGACCCTATCAAGCATGTTTGATAAATTTAGCAAACATTCATGAGTTCCAATGTGAAGAAAATGACTTCAGATTAAAGCCAATCCTGTACTTCACTTCAATTTTCCTTGGGAACATAGGGCTTGCATGTCACATAGTATTAAACATGGCTTCCAGAAGAATAATTAGACCTGGTACCCTGAACAAATGTCCCATGGCAAAGTTTATTTTTGTTATGAATCCAAAGTCATTTCTAAAAAAAAGATCAATCCAATAATTCCTTCCCATTGCCTTGAGTGCTGAGGAATCAGAAATTTATATGAAGCAACCTGTCTTAATGAGGAAAATTGCCCAATGCCGCTCCAGGACACAGATCAGATGGAATCTCTAACATTGTGCAGCTTTACTTGGATAAAATGTTAACAGGATGTAGATGGAATTTAATCCCAATAAGTGCGAGGTGATGATTTTTGGAAAGTCTGCTAGGAGCTGGATACTTAGAACAAATAGGGGGCACCAAGTAATATTAATGGGAAGAAAGATTGAGGGATCCAAGTCCATTTTACCCTGAAAGTGGCAACACAGGTGCAAACGACATGCTTGGCTGCATAGAATAGAAGAGTGGGTTGTAATGTTGCAACTTTACAAAACGCTGATCCGCTGTTTTGCACGGAGTTCTGGTTGTCACATGATAACAAGGATGTGGTTGTGCTGGAGAGATTCGCCAGCATGGAGAGTGGTTGGATTTTGGAACTCACAGAGGCTGTGGAATCAGATGCAGTTATTATGCTTTAGAGGCATTTGTAGAGGTATAGAGTAAGCAATACATAGAAGGTTAAAGACCTAACGTAGGGAAATAGGCATGAGCTGATGAGCTGACGGCTCCATTTCTGGTCTCTACCACTCTTTGTCTCTTTGAATCTCATGAGTAGCAATCATTTGTTATTTCAGGTGTATCCAAGGAGCCACACAGAAATGTTTGCCCCTTTCATGGGGTGCATATTCTCAATTTATGTGGATACCGCTTGTCTTTATTCTGGTGAATTTTGAAAGTATCCCTCAGAAACTGAACTCCATTTTTAACCCTCCTCTCCTGAGCTGACTATATGCCAGTGGAGAATTCCCTCTATTAATATTTACTGTAAATAATTCATGTGTATCTTAATCTCTAGTCATTATTGGGACTCTAGTTCAGGATTAATTGATCAATCAGAAGGCAGATTTAAGAATATTTTTTCGACCATCCAAGCCCATAAAATCAAATTAATAATTGCCAGAAAATAAGAAACAGACACACACACGGAGGACTGAAGTATTTGGGCTGTGCTGATGACAATATGTGGCCATCGCATGGCTTAACTCAATGCCAGAGGGTCTGGAATCAGAGCTTGAATACTTGTTTTCAACATTTTAAAACATTTTTAAAGTTAGATATACAAAAAGCAGCAGAGGCAGACAGAGAATGAAAATGATCGATGGATTAATATCGTGGTTAGAAACAGGGGAGGCAACAACTACAATTCGGAGAGTCAGAGACTGTGATGGATGGAGAGACAGGATCGCCCACGCCGAATAGCAAGGAACTGATGCGTGCATACAGCAAGGAATAGGCCCTTCCAGTCCATGAGCCTGTGCCACCCAAACACACCAATTAACTTACAAATTTCATATGATTTATTTTTAAGAGAACAGGAGGAAACTGGAGTACCTGGAGGAAACTCGTGCACAAACTCCCTAATGACAGTGCTGGATTCCAAACATGGGACACTGGTGCTGTAAAAGTGCTGTGCTAACCACTACATTAACCGTGCCACCCAAACTTACCTCAGAATATGACCTTGAGATGTATTTGATCTTCAAATGGTTTAATTAACTTTCTGATTGTTCTGTGTACCCCCAGTTAATCTTAGATCACATTTCTTTTGCATCTACTGAAATCAATCTTCTGGATTGCCATTGCCAGAGTAAAGTTACCAGAGATCTTAGCATCACTGCAGGAGTTCCGCACAAAACTATCCTTAACCCATCCATCTTCAGGTACTTCATCCATGACTTCTGCTCTATCAAAAGGCTGAAATAATCTTCATACAGCATGCTAATCAGTGCAAGCAAAGGCCCACCCACTCATTGTTCTATCAAGCCCACCCACTCATTGTTCTATCAAGCCCACCCACTCATTGTTCTATCAAGCCCACCCACTCATTGTTCCATCAAGCCCACCCACTCATTGTTCTATAAAGCCCACCCATTCATTGTTCTATAATTTCACGACAATGCTGAGTCACATACCACCACCCTCATGGAGCCATTAATGGAGATGAGGGAAAGATGAAGGGAGCCATTGATGATGGGGGCTTCACATCTTGACCTACCAATGCACATCAGTCCTCCATGTGTAAGGTGTCAGGGGTGTATTGAAACATCCAGTCAGTCAATGGCTAAGGATGATTCTCTCCCAAGGAATTTCTTTGGGTCTGAAGATGCTCAATGCAGCTGATCTGACATCGATCACCTAATGTAGCATGGGTGTAGATTATTCAATGGAAAGATGGATCTGAATGATCACAGAGTCTATCATTCCATTTTCTGCTGCTGTTTCAAACTAGAGAAATTGTAGAAATGGTCTTAATGTTGACTTCCAAAAAACATTTGGACAAATATATATGCGTGTGTGCGTGTGTGTGTATATACTCCATGTGCATATATATGTAGAGTATCTATCTATCTATATATATATATATGTGTGTGTGTGTGTGTGTGTGTGTGTGTGTGTGTGTGTGTATACTGTATGTGTATATATGTGTGTGTATATATGTACAGTATATATATATATATATATATATATACTGTATGTGTGTGTGTGCAGGTGCATGGGTGTGTGCGAGTGTGGCTGTGAGTGTGTGTGTGGGTATGTGTCTGTGGGTGCAGGGGTGTGTGTGTGTGAGTGTGTGTGTGTGTGTGTGTGTGTGTGTGTGGGTGTGTGTGTGGGTGTGTGTATGTGTGTGTGTGGGTGTGGGTGTGTGGATATGGGTGTGGGTGTGTGGATATGGGTGTGGGTGGGTGTGTGTAAAATATGGAGTAAATTCAGGCAAGTGGGACTAGCCTAGAATGCCTACTTGTTTGGCATGGATGAGTTGGGCTGAAGGCCTTTGTGCATATTCTGTGGCTCAATGACTGAAATGTTCAGCTCCTTCCAGTGGGATATCAATCATCTGGGGGGATTCACTATAGAGAATTGTCAAAGTTAGTTCAATGACCCCCTTATCAAATTCTAATGCGAGAAGTCTTCTTCTGAGAAGATCCCCTCCTTCAAATCCTATCCTCCTTCTTCGTCATGACTAAGTAACTATTCATGTTATCATGGGTCCCTGGATCTCAAACGAGGAGACGGAGTGTAAGGAAATAAGAGAGTCGGGGCATGGTGTCAGGGTTACTATCTCTTCCTCAATTTCAGAAAAAGGAAAGAGTTGGTCATTGAAATCTGGAAATAGAGGGGAGCATGTGTCCTGTGTAGCAACAGTGCTGAGGTGGAGGTGGCGAAGATCTTTTCAAATTCTTAGGAGTAAATATCACCAACAACCAGCCCTTGATCAACCATGTTGATGTCACATTGAGAAAATGGATCAAATATTCTGTATTCTCAGAAGTCTGAGGAGATTCAGGATATCCCTGAGGTCTCTAATCAACTGTTACAAATGCACTATGGAAAGTATCCTGTCCCAATACATGACAGCATGCAACAGGAGCTGCTCGGCTGAAAAGTTGTAAACCCAGTTTGGGCCACCACACCTCCTTCTCTCCCTTCCATCATCCACTGTCTCAGAAAGCTGCTAAAATATTAAGAGATCCATCCACTCCAGCAAGACTCTCTTCTCCCACTTTCTGTCAAGCAGAAGATATGAGCTTGAAAACACAAACATCCAGAATCATAGAGCATTTATTTCCTGTTGTTCTCATACTCTTCAAAGGATCTTCTACTGGTAACATAAGATCCAATTTGGCTGGTTTTAACTGTTCTCTTTACTCTGCACCATGTTTCCGTACCTTTCTCTATACCCTGCTCTATTTCAATTCTAGTTAGCCTGCACTGTGCTTTATTTATTTTTCACATGGCATGACTCTGTATGAATTGACTTGCCTGGAGAGCACACAAATCAAAGCTTTCCATAATATCTTAGTACATGTGGCAATAAAACAATTAATTTCAATTCCCCAGGAACAGCAGATTAACTATTGACTCCATTGTTAATGGCAGGCTCGCTGCCACTCCCAGGAGTGGGTCCCAGTCTCAGCTATATTACTAAATCAAGGCAGAATAAAAAGACACAGGTTTTGGAAAGTGTTGACAAGCTGATATCTTCAGAGGTCAGGGTTTTGCAACAGAAATAAACTGCCTGGTTCCTGTTAATATAAGTGACTGGCTGTAAGTTTCTTAAGTTAGCAGGAGTTTCTGAATTTGTACTGCGAGAGGGAGTCAATCCCCACTGGGCGGCAAGTTAAAGGTGGCAGTAAAAACACACAGTAAATGCTGGAGGAACTCAGCCTGTCTCACAGTGTCCAAAGTTGGCAAAGATATATTACTGACGTTTCGGGCCTGAAACCTTCTTCAAGGTATAACCAAAAAGAAGGGAGTATATCAATAAAAACTGAGAGGGAAAGATAGAAAAATGGGAAGGGAGGAGTCCAGACCTAACAACTGAAGGCTGCTAATTGGACATGATATGAGGAGTGGTGAGAATTGATTTTGGCTTTGTGAATGAAGGCAGGGGAAAAGGGAAGAGAGAAAGAACTAGAGGAAAGGAGATGTGGGGTGTGGGGGGGGGGTTGTGGGTGGTTTAATGCCATCCAATTGGAGGGTGCCCAGATGGAAGATGAAGTGTTGTTGTATCTCAAATCTGCAGCTGGTCTCAGTCTGGCAGTGCATAAGACCATGGACAGATGTATCATCAAATGATTGGGATGGGGAATTGAAATGGGTGGCCACTAGGAGATCCCTATTATTGCAGCCATGGAGCCAAGGAGCTCAACAAACAAACTCCCAATCTGTGCCCAGTCTCTCCATTGTAGAGGAGACCGGATGCAGTAGATGACCCCTGCAGATTCACAAATGAAATGCTGCTTCACTTGGAAGGAGTGTTTAGGCCCTCAAATGGTGGTGAGGGAGGAGGTTTGGGCACAGGTGGAGCATCTCCTGTGGTTACAGGGGTAGGTGCTAAGGAAATGATTGGTGGGGATGGAAGAGTGAACAAGGGAGTCACCGAGTGAGAGTATCTGTGGAAGACAGAGGGGAGGGATGTAATGTGGATTGTGGTGGGGGGGGCAGGGTCATGTGGCCTCTCCGTCTGGTGGGAGTATGATTTGTGGAGGCTAATGTGGTCTCTCCGTCTGCAATCAGGTGGGAATGTGGACTGTGGACATTCATGCGACCTTTCCCCTGTGGCCTAGTCAGATGTTACCTCACCTCCAATGAAGGGTTAGATCTGCCCATTTGTGAGGCTAATACATGATTGCCCCTGATGTGTGATTAGTCGTTAAGGTGCCAATCAATGGTTAGATTTCCCCACAAGTGAGCCTGACATACAATTGGTCCTCGCAGGTCAGGTGGACTGCTCTTGCATTAAAAAAGCCAAGCATGTGCTCTCTCTTTCTCTTTCTCACTCTCACTTTCTCTCTCTCACACATACTCTCTCTTTTTCTCTCTCTCACTCTATCTCTCTCTCTTTGTTTGATGCTGCTAATGCTGCATGGAGACCATCACTGAACTCCAGACTGCAGGCCACAGGCAGCTCTGGAGGAATTACTGCAATAGGCTTGTCCCAGCTCCCAAGCTATGGCCCAAGTTAGAGACCAGGTTCATTTGATATACTTGTTCGTTGTACTTAATTCACTGTTTGTCAGTGCGCTGTACCTGCTAGAGGTAGAGAGGGTTGGTGGGCACCGTGTGTTGTAATTCACACATTCCCATTTGGGAGTTGAGAATGTTTTGCGGTGATTTATTAACACCCAATGTGTAGATTTCTGTGTATTATTGCTGTGTATGTGTTTGTTAGTTGTGACCATTGCTGAACTCCACCTGTCAACCACAGGCTGACTACAATGGGCCCACCCCAGATTCTGATCAGCTATGACACTGGAGATCAGGTTCATGTGTATGTACTTGTTTAGTTACACGGTATACTGTGCCTGTGCATGATGGGTGCTGAAGAAGTTAACCCTTCATTTCTTGCTATACCGCGCTTGTGGGTGAAGTTAAATCCTTGTTTCTTGGTATACCATGCCAGTATGCTGTGTATGTTAGACTGTGAGTGTGTGCCCATTTTGTGAATTCCTTTGTGTGTTATCAAAGACCATTATTTGTTTATAACTTGTGTCCAGCCTTGATTCTCCTTGAACATGACCAACCTATTCTTGAACACCTATTCTTGGCAGTGGGATCCCTTAGCAGGAGGTCAAAATGACAGTGGAGGATATGTTGAACGTGGTCGGTGAGGATAAGGGGAATCCTGTCCTTGTGGCACGTGGGCGCGGTGGGTTCTAGGGCGGATATACTGGTAATGGAGGGTATGCAGGTGAGCACTGAGCTCATTGACTGCCAGGGATCAGCCAGCGTAGGGCTCAAGGGTCAGCAAGCTTCCAGTGAGTTCAAGCCCACTTCTTCTTCCCTTTCAAGCTCAATTTAAATTTAGAGACACAACATTGTAATAGGTCCTTCTGGCCCATGAACCCGCAACCTCTAAATAAACCCATGCGACTGTTTACCTAGCGACTGTAAATTTTGGAACATGGGAGGAAACTGGAGCATCCAGAGGAAACCCATGAAACCACAGGGAAAACTCCTTATGGACAGTGGTGGATTTGAACCCGGGACGCTGGCACTGTAATAGCTGACTGTGCCATTTGTAAGTTGCAAGCAAACAGCACATGCACTTCTGCAAAACTGGTCGAAGGTGTCCCTGAAGAAAGAGAGATTTCTGATCTGGAATGTCTTAACAATCACAAGTACAGACGCTGCAATCTGGCTAATTTGTGCACCATAAGCTTTCCCGGAGGAGAAATATGATAACCACTAATTAATTCACTTCATAATATCCCCTGGCCAGAAATTCTCCTGTTTTGCTGAAGTGTTCTCATTTACACTGGAGAAAGTCAATGATTTGAATTGAATTGTTTCTAGTCACACGTACTGGGATTAGGTGGAAAGTTTTGCATCGTGTGGTATCCAGGCAAGTCACCTCATACTTTAACACAGTGGATTTTCTTTGGCTTGGCTTCGCGGACGAAGATTTATGGAGGGGGTAAAAAGTCCACGTCAGCTGCAGGCTCGTTTGTGGCTGACAAGTCCGATGCGGGACAGGCAGACACGGTTGCAGCGGCTGCAGGGGAAAATTGGTTGGTTGGGGTTGGGTGTTGGGTTTTTCCTCCTTTGCCTTTTGTCAGTGAGGTGGGCTCTGCGGCGTTCTTCAAAGGAGGTTGCTGCCCACCAAACTGTGAGGTGCCAAGATGCACGGTTTGAGGCGATATCAGCCCACTGGCGGTGGTCAATGTGGCAGGCACCAAGAGATTTCTTTAGGCAGTCCTTGTACCTTTTCTTTGGTGCACCTCTGTCACGGTGGCCAGTGGAGAGCTCGCCATATAACACGATCTTGGGAAGGCGATGGTCCTCCATTCTGGAGACGTGACCCACCCAGCGCAGCTGGATCTTCAGCACCGTGGACTCGATGCTGTCGACCTCTGCCATCTCGAGTACTTCGACGTTAGGGATGAAAGCGCTCCAATGGATGTTGAGGATGGAGCGGAGACAATGCTGGTGGAAGCGTTCTAGGATCCGTAGGTGATGCCGGTAGAGGACCCATGATTCGGAGCCGAACAGGAGTGTGGGTATGACAACGGCTCTGTATACGCTTATCTTTGTGAGGTTTTTCAGTTGGCTGTTTTTCCAGACTCTTTTGTGTAGTCTTCCAAAGGCGCTATTTGCCTTGGCAAGTCTGTTGTCTATCTCATTGTCGATCCTTGCATCTGATGAAATGGTGCAGCCGAGATAGGTAAACTGGTTGACCGTTTTGAGTTTTGTGTGCCCAATGGAGATGTGGGGGTGCTGGTAGTCATGGTGGGGAGCTGGCTGATGGAGGACCTCCGTTTTCTTCAGGCTGACTTCCAGGCCAAACATTTTGGCAGTTTCCGCAAAGCAGGACGTCAAGCGCTGAAGAGCTGGCTCTGAATGGGCAACTAAAGCGGCATCGTCTGCAAAGAATAGTTCACGGACAAGTTTTTCTTGTGTCTTGGTGTGAGCTTGCAGGCACCTCAGATTGAAGAGACTGCCATCCGTGCGGTACCGGATGTAAACAGCGTCTTCATTGTTGAGGTCTTTCATGGCTTGGTTCAGCATCATGCTGAAGAAGATTGAAAAGAGGGTTGGTGCGAGAACACAGCCTTGCTTCACGCCATTGTTAATGGAGGAGGGTTCAGAGAGCTCATTGCTGTATCTGACCCGACCTTGTTGGTTTTCATGCAGTTGGATAATCATGTTGAGGAACTTTGGGGGACATCCGATGCGCTCTAGTATTTGCCAAAGCCCTTTCCTGCTCACGGTGTCGAAGGCTTTGGTGAGGTCAACAAAGGTGATGTAGAGTCCTTTGTTTTGTTCTCTGCACTTTTCTTGGAGCTGTCTGAGGGCAAAGACCATGTCAGTAGTTCCTCTGTTTGCGCGAAAGCCGCACTGTGATTCTGGGAGAATATTCTCGGCGACACTAGGTATTATTCTATTTAGTAGAATCCTAGCGAAGATTTTGCCTGCAATGGAGAGCAGCGTGATTCCCCTGTAGTTTGAGCAGTCTGATTTCTCACCTTTGTTTTTGTACAGGGTGATGATGGTGGCATCATGAAGGTCCTGAGGCAGTTTTCCTTGGTCCCAACAAAGCTTGTAAAACTCATGCAGTTTGGCATGCAGAGTTTTGCCGCCAGCCTTCCAGACTTCTGGGGGGATTCCATCCATACCTGCTGCTTTGCCACTTTTCAGTTGTTCGATTGCCTTATATGTCTCATCCTGGGTGAGGACCTCATCCAGCTCTAGCCTTAGGGGCTGTTGAGGGAGCTGGAGCAGGGCGGAATCTTGGACTGAGTGGTTGGCACTGAAAAGAGATTGGAAGTGTTCTGACCATCGGTTGAGGATGGAGATCTTGTCGCTGAGGAGGACTTTGCCGTCTGAGCTGTGCAGTGGGCTTTGGACTTGGGTTGAGGGGACGTACACAGCCTTTAGAGCCTCGTAGAAACCCCTGAAGTCGCCAATGTCCGCGCTGAGCTGGGTTCGTTTGGCGAGGCTAGTCCACCACTCATTTTGGATCTCCTGGAGTTTGCGCTGAAGATGGCTGCATGCGCGACGGAAGGCTTGTTTCTTCTCTGGACAGGACGGCTTTGTAAGGTGAGCCTGGTGTGCAGCTCGCTTCTTTGCCAGCAGTTCCTGGATTTCCTGGCTGTTTTTGTCGAACCAGTCCTTGTTTTTTTCCTGGAGGATAGTGCAATTATAAAAGTACAGGATGGCATGTTTCAGTAAATTAGAGTGCAAGGTAAATTGCAGGGTATCACACAACCTTAGAGCCATTGAATGCTTCAGACCTTCTAGTCTGTGACAAACTATTATTCTACCCAGTCCTATTGACCTGAACCAGATCCCTCCATACTCCTCCCATCTATGCACCTGCCCAAATTTTTCTTGAACGTCAAAATTGAACCTGCGCTTACCAATTCAGTGGGCAGCTCATTCCACACTCTCACTTCTCTATGAATAAAGAAAAGTACAGTTGAAACAGTGCAAGGGCATAATCTTTTACTGCTTTGAGGTCTATGTACGAGCCTGATTACAGCAGGATGAAACTGTCTTTGAGTCACAAGGCACGTGGGGGGAGGGGGTGTGGTGAGGGTGGGAGGAGACGAGATTATGAGCCAAAAATAGGAGTACCAGCATATACCCTGGAAAGCAACAAGCAGAGGTCTGGCAGGGGTCTGGGAAGGAGAAAAACCTTGATCTGATTACTGGCTGCACTGTTTGACTATCCCTGGTGTTCCATTAACTCATGCACTGATGAGGGTGAGGCAGTGGATGTGGTTTACATGGACTTCGACAAGATGCAGATGGGAGTTTAACCCTAAAGGTTTGGGGCCCATGGGATCCGGGCAATTTGATATATTGAATCTCGAAATAGCTTGCAATGGTAGAAGGTTGTTTTTAAGATTGGATGCCTGGGACTAGTGGTGCTCCCTGATTGATGCTGGGATCCCTGTTAGTGTGCATGAATGATCGGGAGGAAGCATGATCAAATGACATGAAGATCGGTGGAGCTGTTGACAATGTGGAGGGTAGTCTTATGTACAGGGTGAGATTAATGTGTAGGGAAAAATGAACCCAGAAATAGCAGCTGGAGTTTAATTTGGATAAATGTGAGATGACTCCTTTTGGGAGTACCATTAAGATTCAGAATGGTAAGAATTTAAGGAGTATTGAGGAGCAGAGGGACATTGATGTATGTCCAAAGCCTGAAGGTGGAAGTTCAGGTAGATAATATGATTAAGAAGGTGTGTGGGATGCTGCCTTCATTCATCTGGAAAACAAATAGAAGAACAGATAATTGTCCAAGTTTAAATTTAAATATTTTAATTATTTTAAATTTAAATTTAGACACACAACACGATAACAGACCATTTCAGCCCACACATCCGTGCTGCCCAATTTATACCCAATTAACCTATACTCCCGGAACACTTTGAATGGTGGGCGGAAACTGGAGCACTTGGGGAAAACCCATGCAGACACAGGGATTGCTACACCAACCGTGCTGCCTCGACTTTGATGGGACACTAGTCCGACCTCAGCTGGAGTGCTATGGGCAATTATGATCACTAGGGGAATGGTGTGCCAGCACTGGAGACAGTGCAAAGGAGATTCACCAGAATGTTGCATGGGATGGAACGCTTCATTTCTGAAGAGAAATTGGAGAGATTAGGTCTGTTCAGAATGTTGAGGAGGTTGAGTGGATTGATATACAGTATATAAAGAATAATGAAAGATCTAGATTGGGTCAAAGGCAGTGAAAAATTCTCCATATCAGAGAGAATTAGAGAAAATAAATTTATGGTAAAGAGTAAAACCTTTAAAAACTATCTTAGCCCTCTGCTCTACTCACTTTACACCTACGACTGGTTAGCTCGGTACGACAATAATACTATCTACAAATTTGCCAATGATACCATGGTAGTGGGCTGTATAAAGGAAAGGGATGAGTCAGTGTACAGGATGGAGATTGAAAAACTGGCTGAATGGTGCCCCAACAACAACTTTGCACTTAATATCACCAAAACTAAGGAGCTGATTGTTGACTTCAGGAAAAGAAATCCAGAGGTTTGCAATCCAGTGATCACTGGGGGATCAGAGGTGGAGAGGGTGAGCAAATTTAGGTTCTTGGGAGTCATGATCTTGGAGGATCTTTCCTAGGCCCAACACACCAATGGCATTGTGAAGAAAGCTCGTCAGCGCTTCTACTTCCTCAGGAGTTTGCAGAGGTTTGGTATTACACCAGAAGCCCTGGCAAATTTCTGGAGGTGTGATGGAAAGTGTGCTGACCAACTGCATCGTGGTTTGATATGGAAATATCAATACCTCTGAGTGTAAAGCCCTCCATAAGGTAGTGGATACAGCCCAGGACATCACAGGCAAAACCCTCCCCACTAATGAGTATATTTAAAGAGATCATTCCTGTCAGAGCAGGAAAAATCATCAAAGACCCTCACAAGCTCTGTTCTTGCTGCTGCCATTAGGAAAGAGGTGTAGGTTCCATAAGACTTGCACCACCAGGTTCAGGAACAGCTGCTCCCCCTCCACCATCAGATTCCTCAACAACAAACTCAATCAGAGACTCATTTAAGTACTCTTATTTGTACATTTTATTGATTTTCTTTTTATTCTCTCAGTCAGTTTGTTTGCATTCATTATCTGTTTACAGCTCTTTCTTTGTTTACATGTTTTACACTGGTACAGTTTATTTTTACCAATTAGTGATGATTCTGTTGTGCCCACAGGAAAAAGGAATCTCGGGGTTGTATGTGATGTCATGCATGTACTCTGACAATAAATCCGAAATCTGAATGTGACTATCTGTGGGGGACATGGTTGGTGTAAAAGTAGTGAGATGAATACACCAAAACCCCTGGCATCCGATGCCTACAGGGATTGGTAGATGCTGGCTAAGTGAGTTTTCCAGTTGCTTGAGACTCATTTTTACAATGCCTAACTAATGGCCCTGCATTAAAAATAAACATCTTAAAAAACAAAATAGCATACTGTTCTTACACTGAACAAACTTCACTTGCATGAATTTATAAACCTTAAAACAGTATAGTTTATTTTTAGTCACATTCTTTGAAAACATTTAACAGTCACTGTAACCTCCCCCTCCACAGTGTCGTCAGAAAGACAAACAATAACATTATGGATAATTAACTCCCCAACTCCCCAAGTTTACAGATAAAACCTTACTCATTTACTTAAAAATATACTAATAAAGATAAAGATGTTTACTAAGCAGGGATAAGGAGAGACTTTAACAGAGTCATCCAAATGGCCAGTGGCATCAACCAGCACTTCATCTTGGGCGACATCATTTTATTCAAACACAACTTTATTCAAACAGCTGCAATGAATAAAGCCCGACAAAAGCACTTTGCTGGCTGAATGATGCTCCCATCTTCACCAAAGATGTATGTCTTACTTCAGAGAATATTAACATTTACATTTTTATATTTTTATTTTTTAAATTCTTATTTATTTTAATATTTTGTATTTATTTATTTTTATTGAGGTTGCCACTTGCTTGAATTCCAGAATACAGGCATTTTACTGTAGTTTGTTTTCGTAGTGTATAACTGCATGTTTTCATTGCATCATTCCTGTCGATTATACATAGGCAGCTCCTCTTAACTCCTGTCAAGTAGCTGGAGCTCATTTATAGTTGATGTAGTGGCTGAACCATCTTTAATGTCTCTTTTCTTGTTCTGTACCACTTCACTCATGAAATACTTCGTTTTCAACACTTTAATATCTTTCCAGCTTTAAATCTGAGCTCCCAAGTGACCCTGTGGCTTCCACTTAAATGTCTGTCTCTCACTGAGTTCCGTTGGTGCTGCATATTGTGAAAGCCTTTCCGTGTCTTTTCTTTCAGTAGTCCTGTTCTACTCAAGGCTAATGATTCCTTCACTGCATGGACTGGCTTTGCAGTGTTTCAAATTTTTCTCAAATTACAAAAAAGCAAATCACAGCGGGATAAAGGCTGTAAAGAACTTGGATGGATTGAAGCAATGTTAGACCTGTGAATCTGCAGGGGTCATCGACTGCATCTGGTGCTCCCATTGTTGTCTCCTCTACATTGGCTGCAGATTGGGAGATTACTAGTCGAGCACCTTCGCTTGTCTTGTTCTCTATCCCTCCGTCTCCTTTCCTCCAACTCTACATACACAGAGCTACCCACCCACCCCAATCAATTCTCAGCTTTTCTCGCCAGGTTCACCCATGGTCTCTTGACTGTTCACCTGTGCTCCTTCCCATGTCCCTTCTTCCCTCCTTCCCCCCCCCCCCACCTTTATATTCAGGTGCCTGTCTGCTCTTTGATCATACCCTGATGAAGAGCTCAGGCCCAAAACATTGGTTGTGCACCTTTGCCTCGTGTAGATGCTGCAGGACCTGCTGAGTCTCTCCCGCAGATTTGTGCATTTTCTACAGTCACAGCATCTGCAGAATTTCTTGCTTCATTCTATTTAAATGTAGCTTTGGTTTGTGCTTTGCACCAGGGCAAAGTCAAAGGGCAAAGTAAACTGGCAGTGAGAGCACATCCCAGCCATGGACACGACACACATGCAGCTTCTCCACAGAGCCAGATGACTGCGATGCAAGTTACCTACATCCTGAGATGAGCAGCAGGTGTTGACCCACCTCTACTCTCAGAGTAAAGTTGCAAGAGGCTACATTATGGGATTCTGACTAATATTCCTCTGTCCGATGCTTGGTGGGCCCTTGGTTTTGTAAGGGCAAAGAGGATCTCTCAGATCCACTCCCAAAACTCTAGCTTTTTTGTTGTTGACATCCATCATTCTCAGCAACGAGCACTTGCAGACTAGTCCCCAGATGGGCTGGGTAACTTCTTCTGACTAAAGGGCTCTTCATCCTGTGAACTCACCCTATCTTCATCCTGTGACCTCATACTGTGACCTCACACCATCAACTCACTGCGACCTAACACAGTCACCGCACACCATCATTTCACACTGTGACATCACACCATCATCTCACACTGTGACCTCATACTGTCTTCATTCTGTGACCTCACACCATGAATGACCTCATACTGTGAACTCACATCGTTACCTCATACGGTCTTCATTCGGTGACCTCAAACCATGATTTCATACTGTGACCTCACACCGTCACCTCACTGTGACCTCACACCATCTCACATTAAAGCTTCATTTGGTGACCTCACATTGGACCTCAAGCACTGACCTCGCACAGTGATTTTACATCATGACCTCAGAGTACAGCCTCTTCCTATGACCTTGATCTATGACCTCACACCTTGTCCGTGCACCTCATATCATGATCACTCTTAGTGCCTTCATGGCATGACCTCACACCACAACTTTACACTATGCATCACAGTCTGACCTCACACCATGATCCCCACCTCGCAACATGGTCTCATTAAGTCAAGTTTCACAAGTACAACACGATGAAACAGCGTTCTCCGGTCCTCAGTGCAAAAACACGCAGACACACACCAGACATAAACACACAAAGACAAACAATCCACATGCAGGACAAGTATTTATACAAATTGTAGCGGCTACAATAAAAGCAAACACACACAAAAGTAGTCAACTCAAGACTGGTTTATTGCAGACATTCACAGACCTTTTATTCCCTGCCTGTTAATGAGCTTATTAGAGAACAACTGCACCAGCAGGTTAAAGCTATGAGCCATTAGCATCCTGCACCTTTAGGCAGGGGCTTCCTCTGATCCACTCGGCTGTACTTTGGTGCCCAGCACTGCTAGCCCACAATGTGTCAGGTAAGTCTGTGAACTGATGGCGGTGCGCTCGCTACATCACCCCCCCCCCCCAGAATCATCATCGTAACTTAAGATGCCAGATACGCTTGACTTAGATGGATGTCCATGTCGCCTGGGTTGAGGGCACTGAACTGGTGAAGTTGGGTCCGTATGGGCGGGTTTAAGTCAGTCCAGGCTGATTAGTTGCGGATGCCCTCCGATATCTATACATTGACATCACACCATCATCTCACACTGTGACCTGATACTGTCTTCATTCTGTATATACCACTCCATCTCTCTTAATCAAACAAAATGGTCCTTCATATGGTTTTAGTAATGGTGCCCCTGGAACCTGTCTTCGTACGAATACAAATTCAGTGTTTAATAGTGATTGGGGCACTTGTTGCCTAGGTTTGCCATGCCAGTTGGTAGAGGATGGTTTGCTGTTAGCAATACCATTGTGGAGTTGTTGCAGGACGTCCATGTCTGAATTGCTTGTGAAGTTAATATCTTCTGGTACCATACATCAATTCTGCAGACGATGCAGACATATCTTCTTTTGGAGTTATTTGTACTCCTAGTAGAACCCAAGGTAGTTCATCGACCCAGTTGGCGCTGGTGAGTCGGGCCTTCAGTGAAGATTTAAGTTGTCGATGGAAACATTCCACCAAGCCGTTGGACTGCAGAAGGTACACAGTAGTGTGGTGCAACTGTGTACCACAAAAATGAGCCAAGGAAGCCCATAATGCCGAATTGAGGTCCACGGTCTGAAGTTATGTGTGCAGGCACTCAAAATCTAGCAAGCCAATTTAAGATGAACGCTTGAGCACATGCCTCAGTATCACTGACTGGTAATGGAATGGCCTCTGGCCAGTGTGTGAAGCGGTCTACTACAGTGAGAATATACCTCATGTCCTCTGATACTGGTAATGGTCAAACCAGATCCATGCACATGCTCAAATTTTCTGTGTATTGTTGGGAAAGACTGCAGGGGTGCCTTGGTGTGGTGTTGAATTTTCACAGATTGGCAGGATATAAATATTCGTGCCCATTGCATGACGTCTTTTTTCAGCCCATGCCACATGTACTTGTTTGACATTATTTTGACTGAGGTCCTGATGAATGGGTGTGATAGATTGTGAATGTCATCAAAATGACACCGTCTCCAAGATAATGGGACCAATGGTCAAGGATAGCCCAATGATACATCACAAAGGAGTTCTGGACTACCTTGTTGTGGTCCACCTATTGAATGTCATCCAGTAATAGCTGTACTATATGCCTGTATATCCGGATCCACGGATTATGCCCCAGCCAGTTCAGCAATGTTGACTCCACCTTGAATATGGCACACACTTGATCTAGAGAGCAGATCCGTGACCAGATTGTTCTTTCTCGAAATATGACATATGTCTGTAGTAAACTCCAAAATGTAGGACAAATGTCATTGTTGTCTTGCCGACCAAGGATCTCTGACTTTGCTTAAGGTAAAAATGAATGGTTTATGGTCCGTAAATATGGTGAGATGTCGATCTTCCAAGATATAATGAAAGTGCTTTAGAGCCAGATAAAGTGCTAATAGTTCTCTATCAAAGGAACTGTACTTCATTTCCGCTGGTCTTAGATGACAACTAAAGAAGGCAAGGGACTGATAATGGCCATTGACGTATTGTTCCAGAAATGCACCCACAGCTGTTCCTGAGGAATCTGTGCTAAGCGTCAAAGCAGCCTCAGGATTTGGATGCGCAAGCATTGCTGCTTTGGCTAATGCCTCTTTGGTGGACATAAATGCGGCCTCTGCTTCTGCAGATCAGGTAATGATTTTGTTTGGAGCAGAGATGATGTCAAACAGGGGTTGTAGGATGTCCACAATCCCAGGAATAAATCTATGATAAAAATTGATCATTCCCAGAAAGGTCTGTAGCTCTTTGACAGTGACAAGACTGGAGAATGTACAGATGTCCTCTACCTTGCCTGATAACGGAGATATGCCATCTGCTGTAATTTTAAGCCCTAAGAATTCTATGGTTGACTTGCCAAATTGACACTTGTCAAGGTTAATTGTCAGACCAAAGTCTTGGAGCCATTGGAAAAGGCAGTGCAAATGCAGGTGGTGATCTTGCTCATTTTGACTTGCTACAAGGATGTCGTCCAAGTAAATATATGCAAAATCTAGATCTCTGCCTAGAGTGTCCATAAGCCGCTGAAAAGTTTGCGCGGCATTCTTTAAGCCAAATGGCATTCTGAGGAATTTAAAAAGACCAAACGACATCATAATTGCTGCCTTGGGAATATAATTCTCATGATTCATTATCTGATGATATCCCTTAACTAAATCAATCTTTGAAAATATGTGGCAATGATGCAGATGGGTGGGAATTGTGTATCTGTCAGGTGTAGTGACATCATTAAGCCTATGGTAGTCGCCATAGGGTCTCCATCCGCCTGTCTTCTTGGGTGCCATATGCAAAGGTAAGGCTCAAGGGCTGTTTGAGCGTCGGATGATACCCAATTCTTCCATTGCTTTAATTTCTGCCTTTGCTTGCTGCAATTTATCAGGTGCCAGATGACGAGCCATGGCATGGACCAGTGGGCCTGATGTGTCTATGTAATGAGAAACACCATAGGCTGCTCTTGAGGCATTGAAGTTAGGCGTGTGCATATGGGGAAATTCATTGAGTAGAGCAGTATAAGCTTCCTTGTGTAATGTATGTACTCCGAGCTGTGAAACACTCCCCTTGATGCATGCCAGTGGATATTTCTGAAAGGTGGTGGTGTGAACTAATTTTCTGTGCTTTACGTCTACCAATAAGTTGTGGGAATGTAAAAAATCCAACCCAAAATGGGTTGAGTGACAGATGAGAGGACACAATTCCAATGGAACGTGGTTCCACCTATTCCGATGGCTACTCGTCTACAACCGAAACTTGGAATGGCAGTTCCATTTGCCGCTCGCAGGGTCAAGAGCTGTTTTTTTATGTATTCTTTCAGGAGCAAACTGAGTTCAGCACCTGTGTCTACAAGGAATTTGCACTTACTCGCATCATCCTGAAGATACAATAGGCCTGTATGTACGCCAGCTGCCGAGGCCATTACTGGCAGCAGACTCTCTCGTTTCCTGACTTCTTTTTGTAGTAGGTACATGGCTGGATGCACTTATGGGCAGTTTATACCCAGTGGCGATGGTAAAAACACCACTCTCGATCTACATCAGCATGTTCCTCTTTCTTGGATTGGACTGCAGATCCAGGAGGCTGGTAGGATGTGGGAGATGCTTCTGCTGTAAAAATAGGATGTATTCGGGAAGACTCTTGTGTAGGATACGCTAGAGCCTGTCAATCTCTCGAGCCACATCATGGGGACGGTGTCAGGTAATTCTGTGAACTGACGGTGAAGGTTCGCAATACCGCGCTGTGCACCCGCTACAAAATAATCAAATAAATAAACATTGTTTCATGAATGTGAGAGTCTCGCATGGCCAGTGTGAGCAGTTCCTTTGGTCGTTCAGCATTTTCACAGCCCTTGGGAAGAATCTGTTCCTCAGCCTGGGCTGTGCTGGCATTGATACTCCTGTATCTCTCCCCTGATAGGAGCAGCTGAAAGATGCCGTGTGCAGGGTGGAAGGGGTCCTCAATGATTATGCAGCTCTAACCAAGACTTCTATCCATGTTCTCACACATGATCCTCATATTTGACCTTAAGCTGTGATCACAGTCCTTTGTCATGACTTCACACCACACACTTACACTCTGACCACACATTGTGACCTCAGACCAAGGCCTGACATCATAACCTCACACCAGAAATGCCCTGACCTCACACTGCAACACCAACACCACATTCAAGTGTTACCTTTCCTTTTGACCCCTGGCCTCACAAAGAAATCTGTGTCAACATTAATGCTTCACATGCTCCTATTCCTCTGTAGCTTACATCAGAAAAAGTGCAGAAAGCGGCTGACACAGCCAAGTCCATCGGATACCCACCACTCCCCCATCCAGTGAAGACATGTGAGGTGGTGTCTCAGGAAGGCAGACAACATTATATATATAGATATATATATCTATCCATATATATAGATAGATAGATATATATAAAATCACCTTGTTTCTTGCTGTTAGTGTCAAGGAGAAGCTACAGAAACCTGCAGCCCAGCATCTCAAGGCTCGAGAACATCTTTTCAAAGGTTGTCAGATGATTGAACCTCCTTGTATTATCCAAGTCAAAGCACTACTATGTGAAGACCAAAGATCCCTCTCTACTACTGTGAGAACACATTTATTTCAACCTGCAGTGAATATTTATATATTTTTCCTTTTCTCTTTCACATTTCTGTTCTGTTTTTCTCTTCCTGGTGTCTTAATAACACTTAATTAACCCATCAATCAGGCTTAATTGTTGTTAAAGAGGAAAGTCGCCAGACACTGGGGTTGTGGCGTAATACACCAAAGTGCTGGAGAAACTCAGCAGGAAATGCAGCATTTAGAGGAAGTAAAGGGTAACCAATGTCTCGGGCCTGACCCCTTTGTCAAGGTATGAGTAAAAAGCAGAGAGGTACTTGATTCAGATTTGGGGGGAAGTGGGGTGGGGGTTGGGGGTAGTTTGCAGGGGGAGGAACACAAGCTAAGATGTGGATGCAGATGAGAGGACAGATGTGAAAGAAAGCTGAGGAGGGTAGCTCTCTAAATGAAGAGAGGGGGAAGTGGATGGGGGTTGGAAGACAGGGGAATAGGGAAAGAGGGTTGCTCAGGGGAGAGGTTTAATAAAAACTGAAGAATTCCATTAGCCTTTTGGTTGGAAATTGCCCAGATGGAATATTTTATTTAGACATATAGCACGGTAACAGGCCCTTTCCACCCACAAGTCTGTGCTGCCCACTATACAACCAATTAACCTATACCTCAGTACATTTTTGAAGGGTGGGAGGAAACCAGAGCCTCTGGGGAAACCCCACACAGACACGGGGAGACTGTAGCAACTCCTTACAGACAACACGGGATTCAAACCCCAGTCCCAGTCGCAGGTGCTGTAAAGGCATTGCACTAACTGCTACGCCAACCATGCCACCCCCATTTTGTGTTATTCCTCCAGTTTGCGGGTCGCCCCTGATTGGCAGTGCACCAAGCCGATGGATAGACAGGTTGGTGTCGGAAAGGTGTTGGCCACCGATAGGTCTCTGTTATGGCAGTGCACAGATGGAACGTGCTCAGCAAAATGATTTCCCAGTCTTTATCCAATCTATCTGATGTAAAAGAGACCACAACAGGAGCATTGGATGCAGTAGATGACCCATGCAGATTCGCAACTGACATGTGGATTCACCTGGAAGGACTATTTGGAGCACAAAATAGTGGTGATGCAGGAGTTACTGGTGCATGTAGCATTTCCTATGGTCACAGGGGTAGGTACCAAGGGGGCAATTAGTGGAGAGGGATTGGGGGGAAGAGGGAGTCCAGGAAGGAGCGGTCCCAGTGGAAAGTGGAAAGAGGAGGGGACGATATGTCTGGTGGTGAGGTCATATTGTAGGTGGGGGAAATTGTGGAGGATATGTTGGATCTGGAGGCTGGTGGCGTAGTAGGTGAGGACAATGGAATCCTGTCTTTGTTGTATCTCAGGGCAGAGGGGGCCAGGTAGAGGCACTGCGGGTTAAGGGCTAAGTTAATGGCAGTAGAGGGGAAGATAGGTTTTTGGGAGGTCATCTTGGATGTATTTTACGTTACTGAGTCAACATACAGTATAAGACTTCTATTGCATCTGTACATTGTGCGTATGTATATTACAATAAGCACTCAGTCATTCATTCAAGATTCGCAGGAGCATTACACAGCTTCACCAAATGAATAGGTGTCACAATAGTGATCGTGGTTGCAATTCAACTAGCAATGCCTTACTGTTTGATTAGACTTGGCTGGCAGCAGGGGGCTGACCCACAGGATGCTGGATCTGTAATGGAGGCTTGCAGCCTCACAGTGCTGTTTACATCAACTTTAAAGTAAAAAAAAACCTTTTCCTTCATCTATGTGTTGTCTAAGAACTCACACACATGAATACAAGATGAAAAAATGGGGCTCTACATATATAGTTCTCAGCTCATGGAACTGATCAAGTTATTGACTTAAATGCTCTTATTGATCAGGACTTTCCCAGTTTCATTCACAGAACTGATACAAATCGAATAATGTTTCTGATATTTGCTCAGAGTGGCCCAGCTAGGTTCAGAAGTGAATGATGCTGTCTGCCACAGTGTCTGGGGACTTTGACCAAGTTTCTGAGTTGGAAGGAGAAGGATTCCTGCTCCTCAGTAGAGGTTCCTTCACTGGTACATGGTGAACCATCAGAATTCTTTTCTCCATCAGGTTCTGGTGACACTGAGTATATTCGGAAGAGACACAATGAAGGAAATCAAGAGATATGAAGTTAAAGGAAACAGTGCTTGAAATATTGGGAAAGTATGCAGGAGGGGCTGAATCGCACCCTGCTTTTATTTCCTGTTTTTCACACATAAGACTGTGACAGATTATGTGATATTTTATATTGCATATAGATATATATATTTTTTAAACTTTATTTATTCATTTAAAATACAGATAGTATTTAACAGATACAACAATGAACTATAAACATAAACGTTATATTTTATATATTAAAAAAAAAGAAAAGAAAGAAAAAAAAGAACCCCCCCTTCAGCCAACTCTCCTAAAGAGGGCCAGAAAGAAAAGAAAAAAAAATTAAGAAAAAATTAAACATACATATTAAGATCTAATCAACGTAAATCAAAATGCAAATATTCTGAATACAACAACCACTTACTAATAAAAAAACTATAGTTATCACGTGAAACATATGTAAATTTTCCATTATTAAACAATGTTTCATCTCATTATGCCATCTATTAATATCAATCATGTTTGTATCATTCCACGTACTAGCAATACATTTTTTCACTACAGATAAGGCTAAATATACAAAAGCAAGTTGAAATTTATCTAATACCAAACCTTTCAGAGGTTGCAAACTACCCAATAAAAATACTGTCGGATCTAAATGTATTTTAATCTTATACAGGTATTCTAAAAACAATTCAATTTTCTTCCAAAAATATTGTGTATATTCTTTCTTTCTTTGGCTTGGCTTCGCGGACGAAGATTTATGGAGGGGGTAAATGTCCACGTCAGCTTCAGGCTCGTTTGTGGCTGACAAGTCCGATGCGGGACAGGCAGACACGGTTGCAGCGGTTGCAGGGGAAAATTGGTTGGTTGGGGTTGGGTGTTGCGTTTTTCCTCCTTTGCCTTTTGTCAGCGAGGTGGGCTCTGCGATCTTCTTCAAAGGAGGTTGCTGCCCGCCGAACTGTGAGGCACCAAGATGCACGGTTTGAGGCGATATCAGCCCACTGGCGGTGGTCAATGTGGCAGGCACCAAGAGATTTCTTTAGGCAGTCCTTGTACCTTTTCTTTGGTGCACCTCTGTCACGGTGGCCAGTGGAGAGCTCGCCATATAACACGATCTTGGGAAGGTGATGGTCCTCCATTCTGGAGACGTGACCCACCCAGCGCAGCTGGATCTTCAGCAGCGTGGACTCGATGCTGTTGACCTCTGCCATCTCGAGTACTTCGACGTTAGGGATGAAAGCGCACCAGTGAATGTTGAGGATGGAGCGGAGACAACACTGGTGGAAGCATTCTAGGATCCGTAGGTGATGCCGGTAGAGGACCCATGATTCGGAGCTGAACAGGAGTGTGGGTATGACAACGGCTCTGTATACGCTTGTCTTTGTGAGGTTTTTCAGTTGGTTGTTTTTCCAGACTCTTTTGTGCAGTCTTCCAAAGGCGCTATTTGCCTTGGCGAGTCTGTCATCGATCCTTGCATCTGATGAAATGGTGCAGCCGAGATAGGTAAACTGGTTGACCGTTTTGAGTTTTGTGTGCCCGATGGAGATGTGGGGGGGGCTGGTAGTCATGGTGGGGAGCTGGCTGATGGAGGACCTCAGTTTTCTTCAGGCTGACTTCCAGGCCAAACATTTTGGCAGTTTCCGCAAAACAGGACGTCAAGCGCTGAAGAGCTGGCTCTGAATGGGCAACTAAAATGGCATCATCTGCAAAGAGTAGTTCACGGACAAGTTTCTCTTGTGTCTTGGTGTGAGCTTGCAGGCGCCTCAGATTGAAGAGACTGCCATCCGTGCGGTACCGGATGTAAACAGCGTCTTCATTGTTGAGGTCTTTAATGGCTTGGTTCAGCATCATGCTGAAGAAGATTGAAAAGAGAGTTGGTGTGAGAACCAGCCTTGCTTCATGCCATTGTTAATGGAGAAGGGTTCAGAGAGCTCATTTCTGTATCTGCCCCGACCTTGTTGGTTTTCGTGCAGTTGGATATATACATATATGTATATATTCATGACCAGACAGCATGAAAAAAAGTTCCAACATAGTTACCACATCTAAAACACAAATCTGATTCATGAAAATCATACTTTTTTAGTTTTTCAGGAGTTAAGTGTAACTGATGTAAGAAATTATAATTAATCATTGCATAGCGTGCATTTATCAGTCTAATTACACTATCATAACAAATATCTAACAATCATCCTCGGAAAAAATAAAACCAATATCCACTTCCCATTTACATTTGGATTTATCCCAAATCTTTTTATCCATACCATTCTGTAATATTTGATACATAACTGAAATATAACCCTTCTCTGGTACCTTCATAAGAAAAGTCTTAAATTTAGTCATTTCAGGTAAAATCATATCTCTACCAAACACATGTTTTACCAAAGATCGAATTTGATTATAAAGAAACAAAGAGTTCTTATCTATTCCATAACTGTCCCTCATCTCATTAACAGATAAAAATTTACCTTCTTTAAAACAATCTCCCAAATTTTCCACACCTTTAAATCTCCAATGTTATAAACTTCGATTATGTATTGAGAAAGAAATAAGTTGATTATTATACAACGGAGTCAAAGCCGATAATTCACCCTGAGAACCTATCATTTTCTTTTTCTTTGTCCATAGCTTCATTAAATGTTCTAATATAGGCACATTATGTTGCTGTAACAAATTTATATTCCATCTAAACAAAAATTGATGTATTTCAAATTCAGAAATATTTGCCATCTCAATTTTGGCCCAAATAGGGGGGTGTTCCAAATCCATCAATGAACTAATAATTTTATGTTGGGCTGCTTCATAATAATTTTGAAAATGTGGTAAACGTTATCCCCCTAACTCATATTTCCAAGTTAATTTATTCAAGGCTACTCTTGAAAATTTACCTCTCCATAAAAACTCCCTAACCATTTTATTCAAATCTCGAAAAAAAATATTATCAAGTAAATATGAAATAGATTGAAACAAATATTGCATATGTTGAAAAATATTCATCTTAATTGTATTTATCCTACCCAATAAATTAATAGGTAAATCTTTCCATTTAATCAAATCAGTTTTAATTTTTTTTATTAACGGAACATAATTTAATTTATATAAAGATTGATAATTAACATTCAAAATTATACCCAAATACTTAATTCGATCCATCCATTTCAAATTCAGAATATTATAAGATGAATAATCTCCTTCACTTACCAGTAATATTTCACTTTTTTCCCAATTAACTTTATATCCAGAAAGACATCCATATTGTATCAGACATGCCTTCAAGTGTAAAAGTGATTGAGCTGGATTTATTAAATAGACCAATACATCATCGGCAAATAAATTAATTTTAGATTCCTCATCTAAAACTTTCATACCTTGTATCTGTGTATTTTGTCTTATCAGCTGTGCCAAAGGTTTGATCACTAACGCAAACAAAGTTGGTGATAAAGGACAACCTTGACGAGTTGATCGAGTCAATTTAAACAGTTCCGAAATCAAACCATTCGTCAATACTCTAGCTATCGGTTTACTATATAAAGCCTTAATCCAACCAATAAAAAAAGGATCAAATTTAAATTTCTCCAGAACTTTAAACAAAACATTCCACTCAACTCTATCAAATGCTTTTTCGGCATCTAAAGATAATCATCATCGGGTGGTCTGAAGATTGTCGAAATCTATTAATCAATATAGATATTTTTAAAGGAGATAAATAGTGACAGATTTTTTTTAGTGTAGGTCATATACAAACACTTCAAAATAGATCTAATTTAAAATGCTGGAGCTCTGCTCAAGCCAGACAGTCCAGGCTCTGAGTGCCTTTGTAAAAACTTTGAAGAAGGCCTATAGAGACTTCACAAGAAAGAGTTAATTGGACATGATGTGGAGTAATAGATTATTGTTTTGGAAAGCAACAGATGAACGGACTTGAAGATTGGGTCCGGTGCCGCAATTTGTCTGAGTGCAAAATCATGCAGTTTTTCCCTGAGTGAGAGAGAGAGAGAGAGAGAGAGAGAGAGAGAGCGAGAGAGAGAGAGAGAGAGAGCGAGAGAGAGAGAGAGAGAGAGAGAGAGAGAGAGAGAGAGAGAGAGAGAGAGAGAGAGAGAGAGAGAGAGAGAGAGAGAGAGAGAATTCAGTTCTACCGTTCAGCAGTAGCAGCTGGAACATGACAAGTTGGCAAACTTGTGGAAAAACCCATTTTGAAGACGGGTTGAGTTCTTAGTTCAGCCTGGTCAAAGCCCTTGTAGTCCATACAAGAAGAGAGGGTTGGCTGTATAATGTTTCACTTGAAATAAGGGAAACAAAAAAGGAACTCTGTGATGATCTGAACCAGGACGCCAAGCTGGTACCGCCCCTGCTGGAACAAGCCTATGGGGAGACAGGACCCTGCTGGCCCGTAAAGCCTCCTCAGGGATCGTCGGCAGTGGTGGGAACGTATCAGGGATCGTCGGCAGTGGTGGGGATGTGTCGGGGATCGGCGGCAGCGGTGGGGACATGTTGAGGATTGGCGGCCATGGTTGTGAGGTCTCGATTCTCAATGGCATTAGGGATGTGTAAAGGATCAGCGGTGGCCAGGATTTTTTTTGGTGAGAATTAAACATTATTGTAATGCTTAAAAAGCCTTTCCTTGTTGTTTAAACACTGGTTAGAAGTGATTTGTTGTTGCTTCTGTGCTGTTTTTAAAAAATGAACAGTTAACTGAAAAAAAAAACATTTATCCAACATTCAGGGATGTACTGTATCTCTAAATTAAATTAAAATTAAAATTAAAATATATAAAAGACCACAGCTCATCCTATGACTGGACAACGGTAGTTGGAAATGAGGCCTATCTGTCTCCCATCTTGGATGATCAAACGTGATGGTCTCGCTCCTAAATGATATCCAGGATCCTTAGCTGCTATTGATAGAGTAGCTGCAAAGCAAAATTCGGCACGCCCCACCATAACAGTAAACATGAAATTTAAACTTGAAACACAAATGTGGGTGCAGAATGTACCTCTACGATGTTGACAACTTTCCAATCCCTGGTAGTTGATAAAGGGTTGAGCTTGTTTGAAGATAAAATCTAGTGTCGGAAACTTATCTGAGACAGATTATGATTCTGTACAAGGCCAGCCATTCCCCAGGATGGCTTTGATAATTGACTGAGCACTTGGCTGATTAATGACAACATGGTTGGAGCTGCAACAGAAAACCAGGGCCCGTCTCTCTCAACTTGTGGTACCCCTGCAAGTGGATGCATTCTACTTTAGGCTTTATCCTCAGCAATACCCTGGTCCAAGGCATCAGCCATTAACATCAGTTCCCAGTACCATGACCCATTAATCTAAATTGTTGTTCCCTTTCAATCCCTGCTCTATGACTTTACATCCTTTCACTTTGGAAACCTCCTCAAGCCCTAGAATCGTCTGCACCCACCTTCTATTCTCTTGCTCATCTCTTTCTTTGATCTCCTCTATCACTTGGTCTCTGTCAGAACAAGTAACCTCTGATTAGGATTTTAATAATTTCCTTGAGTGATTCAGTGTTAACTGTTGGAGTCATGAAGCAAGGATACAGTGGCGTCAACTCCTCTAGTCCACACAGGCCTTGAGGCAACATTTGCACCAATACTATTTTATCATCCTGATGTTGTCAGGAGCTTTGCCTATATCTAACCTCACAAGGAGAAACTCACAGAGACCAAGTAACCAACTCGCCTGCAAGACAATGATGTCACAAAAGGCCAGAGCATGCAAAGAAAACCAGATGATCACGAGGAGAACTTGCAAGCAGAGAATTTTGGAGCTCAGGAACGAACCGGGGTCACTGGAGCTGTGAGGCAGAAGGTCTATTAGTTGCACAACAATAACATCTCATCATTTTACTGAAGAGGACTGTTGTGGAGTCCCAAATGATAAGGGTGCTATATCAATGCAAATTGTAATTATCAAATGCTCCAAGTTTCAGCAATAAGCATTAAATCTGGACTAGATTCGGATGATATGAAGACGCCATCTAGTTCCTGGCTCCTGCTCAGCAGATTATTTTATTGAATCACATTCTTTAATATACATCAGAGTTTCAATTTTGTCATTGCAGTGCACAAATATGCTGGAGAAACTGCAGGTCACATGGCATCCATAGGCAGTCAAGGGTATCAAAGGGTTCTGTCCCAAAATTTAAAAAAAATTTATACACATTACAGGGTAACAAGTAATTTCAGCCTATGAATCTGTGCCACCAATTTATACCCAATTAACCTACAATCCCTGGTACATTTTGAACAGTGGGAGGAAACAGGAGCCCCTGGGGAAACCCTACGCAGACACAGGGAGAACGTACAAATTCCTTACAGACAGCGTGGGATTTGAACCCTGCTCATGGTCGCTGGTGCTGTAAAGGCATTGGGCCAATTATTAGGCCAACCATTGTTTACCCTTTACTTCCTCTGGATGCTGCAAGACCTGCTGAGTTTCTCCAGCATGTTTTTTATTGCACTTAGATTTCAGATTTATTGTCAGATTACGTACATAACATCACATACAACTCTGAGGATTATTTTCCTGCGGGTGATGAAGAATTACCATTTATTGATAGGGCAAAGATATCTGTACATGATGTATATATGTAAGCAAATAAAGGACAGTAAACAGATAACAAATGTAAACAAACTGACTGTGCAAAATGGAGAGAATAAAAATTGCACAAGTAAAAGTCCTTAAATGAGTCCCTGGTTGAGTTTGTTGTTGAGAAATCTGATGGTGGAGGGGGAGCAGCTGCTGCTCTCTGACAACAGCGTTCCCTGTAAGTGTTAACAGTAGTGGGGAGGGTTCTGCCTGTGATGCACTGGGCTGTGTCCACTACCTTTTGGAGATCTATATGCTCAGGGATATTGCTGTACCTATACCAGACTGTGATGCAGCTGGTTAGCACACATTCCACCACACCTTTGCAGAAATTTCCCAGGCTTTCTGGTGTCATTCCAAACCTCTGCAAACTCCAGAGGAAGTAAAGGCTCTGACATGCTTTCTTCCTGATGCCATTAGTGTGTGGAGTCCAGAAAAAGATCTTCTGAGATAGTGACTCCCAAGAACTTAAATTTTCTCACCCTCTCCACCTCTGATCCCCCAATGATCACTGGATTGTAAACATCTGGCTTTCCTTTCCTGAAGTCAACAATCAGCTCCTTAGTTTTGGTGACATGGTTGTTGTTGTTGATGCACCATTCAGCTAAGTTTTCAATCTCCCTCCTGTAAGCAAACTCATATACAACCCACTCTGTGGTATTGTTGGCAAATTTGTGGATGGTGTTATTGTTGTACCAAGCCACACAGTCGTAGGTGTAAAATGAGTAGGGCAGGGGCCTAAGAACACAGCCCTGTGGTGCTCTGGTACTGATGGAGATTGTGGAGGAGAAGTTCTTATCAATCCTCACTGATTGTGGTCTGGAAGTGAGGAAATCCATGATCCAATTACACAGTGGGGCATTGAGTCCCAGACCTTGGAGTTTGCTGATCAGTTTTGAGGGGATGATGGTGTTGAATGCCAAACTGTAGTCAATAAAGGGCATCTTTACAGTCCAGATGTTCTAGGGCTTTGTGTAGAGATACGATAAGTGAACTGGAACGGATCTGTGTCACAGCTCAGACAGGAGCTGATCTGCTTCATCACCGGCCTTTCAAAACACTTCATCACTGTTGATGTAAGCACTACTGGTCGATAGTCAGTAAGGCAGGTTACTACACTCTTTTTGGGCACCGGTATGATTGACACCTGCTTGAAACAGGTGGGTACCAAGCCCTGCTGGAGTGAGATATTGAAGATGTCCGTGCATACATTGGTAAGTTAGTCAGCACAGATTTTTAATACCCCAACATCTGCGGACTTTCTGTTTAACTACAAAAAGGATTTTATTTATTGCCCTATTTTCTTTGCTCAGTCAAGTCTGTGAACATCCACAACAAGAATGTGACATAGTGAGAAGACTGATCATCACTGCCTCTTCTCCCATGTGTACCTGGCAAAAGTCCAGGGTAGGGCAAGCCTGCACCTGCTGGTCACAGTGTTGTTTTGCCGCAGGGAGCAGAGATTTTCTCATGCTTCATTAATGATCACAACTTTGCTGAAATTGGATGGTTTCTTTGCCTCAGAACTGCATTATATAGATTGAAGCTCAGAAAAGGACATCAATATTTCTGGTAAGGAGTTGATATTGTAATTTACTACATGAACCTTCACAAATTAAATCAAGATCAGTTGGCAGGATTTATATTCACCAGCAAGCTTCTGCCATTTTGGATTTCACAGTGGTTAGCTTCTGATGTCTTGAAATTGGAAGATCAAAGCGAGACACTTTGCAAAAATTTTCCTTAGGAGATTAATAGGCTTGGGGTAGAGTTTGTGGAAGAATAGATAATTTTGGGTGCCTGGAAGGATTAATGGGTTCTATCAGACACCTGAATGACCAAAGTAATTGACTAATACTCATTAACTGTTTGAGGCAAGCAGAGTCATGGAAGATGTTGAGCAATAAAAGAGCTCGGGAGACAAAGTTACAAAATTAGTACAAATGCCTGGTTGTTGAATACTTCACAACTATATCCTTTTCTATTGCACATAGTGCGGTCAGATCTTTCTTTGGCAGCAGATTCTTCACATCCAAGATGCAAGGGTCATGCGAAGGTTCAATGAATTAGAGAAAAGAAAGGGGTCCTGAATTTATTTAGAGACATCCATGAGCCGAAGGTGGCCCATAATGATCAGCATTCAATTAAATATATGTCAAAGCATAATTATTGTTATGTCGGAAACAGTGGCAAATGTGTGAAAAGTGAGGAATAAGTATTTGTCATGACAATGGGAATAATTTCCATTTTTTCCTTAATTTTACTAGAAAACATAGAACGTAGAGTATGACAGTACAGCCCCTTCAATCCATTCCATCAATCGCAATCTTTCACTAACTCACACCTTATAACCCTTTATTTTTTTACATCTATTTCCCTATCTAAGAGTCCTTTAAAAAATGTTTTTAATGTCCCTGTTGCAGAAATATCAAGAAAATCAGGATAATCTGTAATGATTATTTGATGTTGATCAAGGAAGATTTGCAATTAACACCACATACAAAACATGACATCTTCCTCAATGCAGGCAATCCTGACTAGAGTGTCACCCAATGCTTAATGCTCAGATCTCCAGAGAGGGCAAGAATGTTATCACTGTGCCAAAAAGGGCAGATTGTAGGTGTAGTGATGGAGAAGCTAGGGATTGGGCATAAGGTATTTTTTGTTTGTCTTGTACTCGCGCTGATCGCTGCGGGTGAAAGTGACACACTAAGTCGAGCAGGGTCTGTTTGAACTGTTTGAATCAGTGCGTGCTTAAGAACCCGCTCCCAGCAAACCCCGCGCTTTGCAGGACGGAAGTGACGTCAGCTTCTGGGCCGAGGTCTGCCCCACACTCAGAGCCCTCCTGGTTACCGTTGGCTGCAGACTGGCCCGCGACTGCTGGAGCTGGTTTGCTTGCTGCGTGGGCGATCCACCACAATCCGAACATTATTTTAACCTGTAGAAACACATTGACAAACTAAATTTTAGCAACTTATGAAGAGATTTTATGAGAGAGCCTACTTGTTGCTTGATATTCCTCCTCTCTGCAACTTAATCAAACCAATTTCCTTACTTTCCACTTCATGAAACATTATTGGCCCCAACTCTCTTTTGTCACATCTTGCCTGATGTACATTTTTCAGCTACTGGAGTTTCTTTCTTTTTCTATTACAGGTAATTTGATAAAGTGGATTGGACACAAATGGAAAGTTTGGCTATAGGATAGAGAATTAAGTCACTGGAAGCTGAGAATCAAATTTTCATCAACTTTCATTTGCACTGGCCGCTCCCCTTCTAAGTGCACTGCAGAAGATCCAATACTGTCCTTTTACCTCTTCGAAGGGCCAATTAGCGTAGCAGTTTGCACAATGCTATTGCAGCACCAGCAATCCAGGTTCAAATCTGGCATTCAGCTATAAGGAGTTTGTACTTCCTCCCTCCCTGTGTCTGCGTGGATTTCCTCTGGGTGCTCCATTTTCCCCCCACGTTTCCACGTTCGGGGTTAGAGGTGAATGGGTCACATGGGTGTATTTGGCCAGTACAGGTTCATGGGCTGGAAAGGCCAGTTGCTGTGCTGTATCTCTAAATTAAATTCAATTAAAATTCCCACCATCGAAGGATGCACATCCTTGCAGGTGAAGCTGTGATGCACTTAGAGTTATGGAGTTAGAGAGTTTCATAGCAAGGAACAGGTCCTTTAGCTCATCTTGTCAATGCCAACTAAGTTGTCAAGCGAGAAGCCCCGTGAAGATTGTAAAGAAGATTATAGACTATCAAACTACAATGCCCCACTCTTTTTTTTACTTGTTTATAGATGCCATACAATCAATTACATATAATTCATTCATGATTAATCATACATGGCTTTTTCAATTTTAAAAAGAAAACAGGAAAAAAAGGAAGCCTCCAAACCCACCTAATCCCCAAAAACCCTAAGAAAAAAAAAGTGACCCCCCCCCCCCATTAGCGCTATAGAATATAGTACTATCCCCCTCTATCATGCGGGATGTGGCTCATTGCCACAAAGGAGCCCATGAACACCGGCTGACAGACTCCAACACTCTTCACCTCCCAAAACAAAGTCACTAATTTACTAGTCCATTGCCTCATTCCAAATAGTTCCTTTTCATTCACTCGGCCTATTAAGCCTATTAAAAGGCAAAGTTTCCACAAAATCAGATGCCTGTTTGTAATCCATAAAAATAATATATTTTTGCCATCTGGTGGTACAATGTTCATCATCGCTGGGTAACAATGGACAATGGACAGTAGGTGCTGGAGTCGGCCAATTGGCCCGTCGAGCCACATTTTTCAGATAATGCTGATCATTCTCTGTCAGTATCCATTCTCTGCCTTATCCCCATAACCCTTAACTCCCCTGCCCACAAGAGCCTTATCTAACTCCCTTTTGAACATATCCAGCAAATCTGCCCCTATCACCCTCAGATCCACACTTCTCTGGGTAAAATAAATTCTCCTCATCTCTGTCTTAAAGGGCTTTCCCTGTATTCTTAAACTATGCCCTCTAGTCCTAGACTCTCCAATATTGGGAACATATAATCCAAATTCACCCTGTCTAGCCCCTTGATAATCTTATATACCTCAATCTTGTTTCCCCTCATCCTTCTTTACTCCATCGCATATAACCCCAGTCTTTCTAACCTTTCAGCAAATGTCCATCCTGCCATCCCAGGAACCAACTTCGTATATCTGCACTGCACTCCCTCTATAGAGAGTATGTCCTTCCTCAAATTTGGGAACCAGAACTGGACACAATATTCCAGGTGAGGTTTCACCAGGGCCCTGTACAACTGCAGGAGGGCATCTCTGTGCCTATACTCCAATCCCCTCTTTATAAAAGCCCACATGGCATTCGCCTTCTTCACAGCTTGCTGAACCTGCATGCTAGCTTTTAGTAACTGGTGTATAAGTACACCCAGATCCCTTTGCACTACCCCACTCCCTAGCTTGATTCCATTTAAATAATTCTCTGTCTCTTACTACTGCTTCCAAAATGGATAATCTCACATTTGCACACATTGAACTTCATCTTCCATTCCTCCCCCACTCCCCCAACCTGTCCCTCTCCATTTTCCTGACATCTTCCTCACACTTTACACTGCCACCCAGTTTAGTGTAATCTGCAAATTTGCTCATGTTGCTAATAATTCCTTCATCCAAATCATTTACATAAATGATAAACAACTGAGGACCCAACACCGAACCCTGTAGGACCCCACTCGTCACATTCTGCCATCCTGAAAATGACCCGTTTATTCCAACCCTTTGTTTCCTATTTTTCAACCAATTTTCTATTCATGTCAGCACCCTACCCCTTAATACCATACTCCTTGATTTTGCCTACTAGTCTCCTGTGCAGGACCTTATGAAAGGCTTTCTGGAAGTCCAAGTACACCACATCCACTGGCTCTCCCAAGTCCACCCTCTTTGTTCAAAAAATTCCAGAAGGTTAGTCAAGCATGATTTTCCCTTAAGGAATCCATGCTGACTGGCACTGATACTATTATTTCTACCTAAGTGTTCAGCTAATTCTCCTTTTATGATAGATTCCAATATCTTCCCCACCACTGACATCAGGCTGACCGGTCTATAATTTCCTGTTTTCTCTCTCCCTCCCTTCTTAAAAAATGGCATTACATCAACCACTTTCCAGTCCACAGGCACCTCCCCCAAATCTATGGAAATTTGGAAAATGTCGACTAGTGCATCCACAATTTCCAGAGCAACCTCTCTAAGCACCCTGGGACTTATCATCCCTCAGTCCTAACAATTTACCCATGACCACCCGCTTCTGGATCTGGATCTCCATCGGCAATGTTGATTTGCACGCTACGCTATCTTGATAGATCCACCAAAGTGAAAGTAGGTCTTGTTGGTCTGATTAAAGATGGATTCAATCTGGCAGGAATAAAACAGTTCCTTCCAAGAGGGTGGCACAGTTAGCATAGCAGTTAGGGCACCGCCATTACAGCACCAGAAATCCAGGTTCGAATTCGACGCTGTCTTTAAGGTGTTTTTTTACAAATTCTCTTCGTGTCTGTGTGGGATTCCTCCAGGAATCACCGATCTGGAAATTCTTAATTTCATGACTTGCTCATGACAATAGATTCTGATTCTGATTCTGATCTGGTTTCCTCCCACCCTTCGAAAACAAATGGGGTTTGTTGGTTAATTTGTATTTTGGGCGGCAAAAGCTCATAGGCTGGAAGGGCCTGTTGCTGTACTGCAGGCTAAAAAGAAACTTTAACCCCATAAAATTAAGTTAATACTGAGCAAAAATAGAAAATATGAATTGAAACAAGTCTGCAGATGCTGAGGTCCAATGCCCTTTACAAATGTGCGGAAGAAATTCAGCAGGTCACGCAGGAAAGGGTGACCAATCTTTCTCGCCTGGTGAATATGAAGCCTAGGATGCAAGAATTCAATGACTCCATGCATGGCTGATATGAGGTGGATATCCTGACCAAGAGCTGCTTCCTTAGAAATCATACTCAGCTCTGTCTTTGATTGTTGTCACTAAGATTGCTGCCGTCCAGCTCACCAAACCGACATACTGAACTCTGGCACAATTCAGCTCCACTCAGCAGGTAAAAGCCCCAGATCACTCAGCTCAAGGTAACTCGCGATAATCAACGGCAAACCTTGCATCCCACTTTTTTTTAACAGGGTAAAGATATGACAACTGTGGGTGTTTATTTTTAATCAGGACCCGCTGAGTTTCTCCAGCACTTTTGTATATCCCATGACAAATGAGGATTTTTTTTTGCAGTTGTGTAGGGAAATGAAGTAAAGCAAGTGCGCTGCACCCAGACGTTATAATGCTATACTGCATATTATTTGTTGAGAATTTTATTTAGCACTTGTATCAAATACCAAACAATTGTTCAATTATATACAGATAACAATATTATTCAATAAAAGATTATTCAAAAAATGTTATATATTTTTCCCAAAATCCCCCCTCCCCCTAAGAAAGAAAAGAGAAAGAAAACACCTAGACTATATATTTATCAGTAATCATGTCCTTTTGATATAACTATTGTATCTCCTATAGAGAGGAGTGGGTGATATGGATGGGCTTTTATTAACAAATTCCATCTATAGTTCCCAAATCTTATAATAATTCCCAATCTGATTCCTTAAATTATGTAATTTTTTTTCTAATGGTATACAATTTTGTATTTCAGTGTTCCATCTGCATAAATTTTTCTGTTTTCCATGTTATACTGCTTTGTTGTACAGAAGTCAGGCTTGAGAAGGGTAAGAGTCAAACCAGTCTTTCCTGTGATATTCCAGGATAAATCTGTTACCCTGCTCTTCCGCACTCCAAGGTGATTCGAATTTGAGGGAGATGCCTTTGCACTCATCTCAAACAGAACCATTTAAAAAAAATCACCATGAAATCATTGCTAGTTATAGTTTCTTGGTCAGGAAACCCGTGGATGTCTTTTAATCATGAAAACACTTTCAAGGTGAGAGTGTTCACGTGATGTCAGCATTGTCAGTAATCAGAACACTTCTCAGCTCTCTCCATCACTCATCACGAAGCTCAGCTCATTGCTTGCTGAATTGGCTTTAAAACGAGTTCACTGTCTGCTGTATTTGTCGCTGAAACTAAGAATTAAATTTTCCTGCATACCATCCCAGAATGAGTACCATCACATTAACATGGCTTGAGACAGCTTTAAGTTCAAAAGGAATCCCATCCCAACAGGAGAATGAAAGTGTGTGACAATATCCTATCTGAAGCAGGAAAGCAGTCCATTAATATGTATTGTTTGGTTCTGAATTTAATTCACTTCTGTCCAGAGTATTTATTCAGTTGTAGGAACCAGGAGCAATCTGTTCTTGTAGCGCAGATCTGAGGGAGTATCCTGTGAGATTAAATGTTAGAAAGAGAATCCAGCATCAAAGGTACTGAATGTTATGACAGTTGTGGAGTGCTCAGAACTGGGAAACGTGGGCCAAACTTTAACTCTTACAGGTGACGAACCAATCCGCTCACTGCTGTGGGAGTCAGTGAGATACCGGAGGAAATTCTGAGGGAAGATTGACGGGGTTGGGGGGGGGGGGAGATGTTAAGGGAGATGGCTCATCAGTGGAAGGCCGCAGTAGCCAGGTTCAGGACACGGTGGGTGTCTCTACTGCACAGGAGGGCAGGAATACGTGTGGCAGAGCTAAAGTGGGGAGCGGAATAGACAGGAGCTTCTGTGGCCACAAATGGGACACCTGGTTGGTGTGTGGCCTCCCAGGTGTGTTGCTGCTCTCAGAGAGGTTGCAGGGCATTGTGAAAGGGGGAGGAAGAAAAGCCAGTTGTTGGGGTGTATGTAGTAAAAAGTGGGATGAGGTAATAAAAGCAATTGTGGAAGATAGAAGATAAATGAAAAAGTATGATATCACAAATAGTGATTTTATGATTTCTATCAGTGCCACACGTGAGTCCAAGTAGGAAGATCAAACATTGTTAGACATGAGGGGTGACAATAGAGGTGCTTAAGATTATGAGAGGCTTAAATAGGCTGAACAGCCAGCACTTTTCTTTCCCCAGGGCAACAATAACTAATACCAGAGGTGAGTGGAGAAAGTTTAGGGGAGAGGTCAGAGGAAAGTTTTATATTCAGAGAGTAGTGGGTATCGAGGTGGTGATACGACCACCGGCAATCTCTGTACCTGCAGGAAGACCACCTAAGGGGCTGACTCCACCTTGCTTCCTGTCAACCAGCCGACCTGAATATAAACCTGAGCGGGCCCCTCCTGAGCCAGTCACATGGGGAGCCACCAAAGCATGAACTGGTGTTCAAACTTTTACTGGAATAAAGCCTGTTGTACAGTCTTTTTTGAGTTTGTGCTTGCTTGATGCTACTTCAGTACACCACAATCTAGAATGTATTGCTGGGGTGCTGGTGGAGGCTGGTACAAGAGGGACATTCAAAGAGTCTTGGATGTGAGGTCACAGATCGGCACAACATTGTGGGCTGAAAGGAATGTACTGCAATGTTCTATGTAATATGTGGCTCGTGCAGTCATGCTGGAGGGAGGATTTCAGTTTCCTGGGGTATTGGAACCAGCTCTAGGGTTAGTGGGACCAATACAGATTGGACAGTCTGCTCCTGAACAGGAATGGGATCAGTGCATGTGCTGCTGGGTAGGGTTTCAACTGATGTGGCAGGGGGATGTATATCCAGGCAGAAAAACAGAGGGGAGCAATGCAGAGAACAAAGCAAAAATTAGAAAACAGAAATATAAAAGGGGAGTGCAGAAGAGGCAAATGCAAAAAACAAAAACGGGCTAGATTCTGAAGGGCACTTAATCTAAATACATGATGAATACAAAACAGAGTCAATTAACTTCAAATCTGTGCCAAGGGCTATGACTTAGTGGGCATTACAGCCCTATAGTTGCAGAGTGGAGATGATTGCAAATTAAATATTCAGGGGCATCAATTACGAATAGTATGGGGAACAGTATCACTGATGAAAGTTGTCTATTGGCCACTAATTAGTAACATTACAGTTTGGGAGAGATATATACATGAGAGGTCATATTTTTAAGCTGAAAGGGGAAAGGTTTAGTGGGAATACTAGGGGAAAGTTCTTCACTCAGAGATTGGTGGGAATCAGCTGCCATCTGATGTGGTGAATGCTGGCCTGATCTTGTGTCTTAAGAATAAATTGGATAGATACATGGATGGGAGAAGTCTGGAAAGATGATGGAATGGGAGCAGGTCAGTGGGACTAGCAAAATGATGGTTGGCAGAGATTAGAAGGGTCAAATGGCCTATTTTCTGTGTTTTAGCATTCTATGGCACAGACAATAAACCAAAAAAACATCTGATATATGTAAGAGTGGAACAGCAGTAGTCATCGGGACTTTGACTTGTGAAAGACTCTGTTTTTGAGTCATCCAGAAACAACAATTAAGGAAAAGCATGTTTTTCTTAATTTATTAATACAGAATACTCTTGAATTTAATCCAACATTTCAAAGAGGTACAGTCAAGTTTATTAAAAGCTGAACCCACAGGCTTTTTTTCCCCCCCCAGACAACTAGATTAGCATTTTAACAAAGACACTTTAAATTGTGCATTGTTAAACAGGTTAACAGAAGGCAGAAAACTCACACCTCACGGTCAGGTGGAAATTACAAGTTTCTTTGCTTTGTGTGCCTAAAGGAAGAGGCTTCCTTTGCTTTGCATGTCTTAGGGATTTGATTAACTCTCCATAGTAATAATTAGCATTTCATAAATTAAATGTGTACAGGACATTATATTTGATATGTATTGAAAGCAAACCCTCTAGACATTACCTCAAATCTTTTTAAGACATGAACTGATAATATGGGTTACTGTTTGATATCAGTGATTTGCATTTCTTAAGAGAGAACTACAATGACAAGTGTTAACAAGGAACTGTAAGAATAAACCTCAATGAATTCAAATAGATATGCTTATCAATTTATAAGAGAAATGCTGCCAAAATATGCCATAAATACTGTGCCATTTCACTATGGTCTTTGAGTGAGGGTCGATATTGACTAAGGTAATATTGCCTACCTGAACTTAATATTGCTCCCTCCAGCTAGCATCAAGTCATAAATCTGTATTGTCTACTCTGTGCTCCTGGTGTGTACTTTTCCTATCTTAACAGTGTGAACTCACTATCAGATTGGTATAGTCAGCAGAATTTCACTGGGACAATCACTAAAGATGAACTAAGAGGCTACAAGCAAACCGAGTCTTTGGACAAAGTTGAAGGGCACCTTCAGGAACCTTGAGCCTGAACTCCATAGCCGATTCACAGGAACATTGTGGTCCTTCATAGGAGGTTGATCTGGCTCCCTGCTGAGATCCACAGAAAGAACTAAAGAGCGAAGACAAAGTAAGAAGAATAAGGATAGAGTTGTACTTATTGTCGTATAGCTTGTAAAACTGAGAAAAATATTTTGCAGCAATCATTTGGAAAATCAGACTATGTCTGTTGGCCTGGGAAATGTTATTGTTCAACGCAGAGGCCGGTTAATGAAAGAGAGTACTAACTGAGATTCGTTTTGGAAACCAGGCTATGTCTGTCAGCCTAGGAAATTTAACAGTTACACCCAGAAGCTGGTACAAAAAACGGTCAAGACAGAGGTGCTTGAAAATTTGTTGGAGTTGGGAAGTTTCGTGTTAATTACGGAGCAGAACAACGCTTATGTCCATCGATCTGTGGTAATCATTGAAAATGCATCGTGACAACACTGCAAATTTAAAGTTGATTCTCTTTTTCAACATTTCAGGCGGCTGCTGTACCTTTGTTTGTTTAAGGCCTTTTGCAGGGAAATACCTTGGAGGAAAAATATTTCTCAATTTGGTTGCTTTGACCTACGCTGCCCCAAATGAGGATATTAAGAAGGGGTTCACATTGAGACATACAGGTATGACATAAAATGTGTTGAGAAAAAAACGTTTCAAAATGGTTGCTGCAGTGCAGCGCTATTTTTTTCTTCACCTCAGAATATTCACTTTTAAACCACCCTAGATTTTGTTCAACACACCCATTTTCCTCGAGCTGAGGACTATTTAAATACAATGATAAGTTAACCTAACATTCTTGCAAACCGTCAAAGGTAATGCAATCAATGAGTCGTTAAATTGAAAATTAACAAAGTCATACGATTTCTGAATGCCTGAATATTTCCACGTCATTGAAATGCAGCAACTCTGCAACAGAGACAAGATACCCGAATAAAAAATTGCAAACAGCAAGTTTTATAGACAAACGGGACAGTGAGAGAAGTAAAAGGGTAAAAGCAAAACATTTTTACTACAGTACAACTCTGATGGACTGAAATGGTCAGGACTGGGCCCATTTCGGCAAAACGTTTTTTTTTCGGCGAACCGGTCATTTTTTCAAAACAGCCAAGTAGCAACGGCAAATAACTTGTAACGGTACTGATACAACAACAAACGACAAGGGAAGGCTTTTTTAAAATAAAGCTCAATTCTCACCGAAAAAATACTGGCCACCGTCGATCCCAGAAACTTCCCCACCGAAGCCCCTTTCATGCTGGCACAGCCTGAGTTGCGCTGCGCTGCTGCTTGGAACCCGACATCCCCAGTTAGTTCGGGTCCGAAAAAATTTGGATAAATGAGGATTTCAGAGAATCCGATGTTGGATAATCGGAGTTGTAGTCTGAATCAGACACAAAATGAGAATAATTTGGGGGATAATGTTTAAATTCAGCAGATAGACGGTTGAGCTATGGGATAATTAGGTGAGCTGAGGTAGGATATGAAAGTGAAGCTGCCCTGGAATTCTCATGTATTGCACAGAGCCTTCCATATTTTCAGAAATGGCAGGGAACCCTGGAGGTGTTGGGGGGGGGGGGTAGGAAATAAACAAGCTGTTTTATGATTAGTCGGCAGTAGAGGGACACAATGGGAATAGAGAGGTTGTGCCCTGCACCCCAATACTCAGTTATGGATCATGACAGCTGGCCAAACGTGTACCTGATATCTTTTTAACCCTGTTACTTGATTATGTGCACACTGGTACTCACATTGGCAAGGTGGGAATGATAAATATCAAACCATAAATATCTCACTGCAGACATGGTGGCATCCAAACTTTAGTGAAGTGGATGGAAAGAAAAACAAGAGGAAATAAACGCTTTAAGCCAATAACACAATGTTGGTAAAGGCACACCATGCCAGCAGGGATGTATCCCTTACCAGGAGGCCATTTTTTGTCTTTACAATTAGCCATCTTTCTTGTTGTAAATATTACTTGGTGGTTGTGGCAACTACCTTGAGAAAGAGCTACTCGATAACTTTAAGCTCAAAAGAACAGCTCTATCTGGGGTAGCAAAACCACATATACACACAGAGGGTTGCCTTCTTCCTCTGTTTTTTCTTCTCTGCAAGGGGCCTCCAAGCTATACACAAGGCACACAGGAAATAAAGAAGACAGACAGGAAGTAAACTCCTTGATACGCACTATCATTGACTCTAAAGACTGAGTGAGAACGAGAGGTTTCAATGCACATTAGATATTGGCTGGCCGAGGAGTCACGTGATGGAGTAGTGGCCGGTAGGGGAACTCTACCCCTCTCCAGAAAAGTTAAAAAAAGATAGAGAAAGAGCAAAGGCACAAACTTAAAAACCAAAACAAAGTGAAAGTAAAAGTGTGAAGAAAATGGCAGCGAAGAAAGAAAAACCAAAAACAACGGGAAGAAAAGAAGAAGGAAAGACGTTGGAAGAAGAAGGTGAAGGCCTTACCTGTCCGAAGAGGCCCGCCGCAGAGAGAGAGGCCCGCTCCCACAGGTCAGTGGAGGTGCCGGGCTCGGGACTACAAAAATGGCTCGCAGAGCCGAGTAAAAGTGCGCAACCGCGCATGAAAAAAACCACACTGATGGGAGGGGGGAACAGCTGCGGAGTCGATCTCCGCAGCTGAGAGAGGAACCTGCAGCACAGCAGCAGGTGCAGAACACAGACAATAACGACAACAAGAAAGAAGAGGGTAAAAAGAAAACAAGGAAACAACAGATGGTCAACCCAGAGGAAGAAGAAGAAGAAGAACAGAAAGTGGAAGAAGAAGAGAAAAGCAAGACAATGGATGTATCTTTTTTTAAAGAATATATAGAATCAGTGAAAGAATGGCAATTACAAGAATTTGATGAGATAAAAAGAAGAATTAAGAATGCAGAAGAAAGAATGAATAAAATGGAAGTGGCCATATCAGAATTGGCAAAAAGAGTGGAAAATATGGAAAAACGAGAAACATTTGTAGATATGGAAGTAAAAGACTTAAAAGAGAAATTAGAAGAATCTAATAAAAAAGCTAAAGAGGCACAGGAGCTGTTAGCTCAGAAGATAGATATAATAGAAAACTATAATAGAAGAAATAATATGAAGATAGTGGGCCTTAAAGAAGATGAAGAAGGCAAGAATATGAGAGAATTAATAAAAGATTGGATCCCCAGGGTCCTGGGAAGACCAGAATTACAGGAAGAAATGGAAATAGAGAGGGCACATAGAACTTTAGCCCTGAAACCACAACCGCAGCAAAAACCAAGATCCATTTTAGTAAAATTCTTAAGATATACAACAAGAGAAAATATATTGGAGAAAGCAATGAAGAAAGTAAGAGAGGACAAAAAGCCACTGGAATATAAAGGTCAAAAAATTTTTTTCTATCCAGACATAAGTTTTGAACTCCTGAAGAAGAGGAAGGAGTTCAATACAGCGAAAACGATCTTATGGAAAAAAGGATATAAATTTATGTTAAGGTACCCAGCGGTACTTAAAATAATTATTCCAGGGCAACAAAACAGACTATTCTCGGATCCAGAGGAAGCAAGGAAATTTGCAGAACAACTACAAGACAAGCAGAGAGATGAAGACATGTAATAAGAGTAAAAATGACCACGATCTATATGTATGTGTGTAAAGGGGTATATGTGTGCATATATATATATATATAGTGTGCATACATGAATGTATCCGTATTTAGAGGAAAATATATAGAGTATAGACAAGAATTAATAAGGGAGGGAAATGGAATAGAGGGAATAAGGAGGGAATTAAAAGAGTGACCTTTGTTACATATGAAAATTGAAATCTTTTCTGGGGGGTGCTGGGTGGGGAGGAGTTACGGTCACTGCAAAATCAGCTGACGTTTGCGAGTGAATTCGCAAATCCAAATGGAGAGGGGAGATGTGGTTGTCCGACAAGGGATAAAGGACAACTCAGGAGGGGGAGGGGAGAATGGGGTTAAAGAAGTTTTAAATAGGAGAATAGGGAAAATGTTTGATGTTTTAGAAATGTTGTCTTATAAAGTGTTCAAAACAAGAAAGCAGAAATGGATAAGAAGGAAAGGTAATGATGGAGAAACGGAAAGGGAAGATAAACAAAGTATAAAATGGCTAAGCTGAACTATATGACTTTAAATATTAACAGAATACATAACCAAATTAAAAGGAAGAAACTGCTAAATTTACTGAAAAAAGAAAAAAATTGATATAGCATTTGTGCAAGAAACACATTTAACTGAATTGGAGCACAAGAAATTAAAGAGAGATTGGGTAGGACACGTAACAGCAGCGTCGTATAATTCAAAAGCAAGAGGAGTAGCTATATTAATTAGTAAAAATGTGCCAATTAAAATAGAAGAGGAAATAATAGATCCAGCAGGGAGATATGTAATGATAAAATGTCAGATATATTCGGAGTTTTGGAATCTACTCAATGTATATTCACCTAACAAAGAAGATCAAAAGTTTATGCAAGATATTTTTTTGAAGATAGCAGATACGCAAGGGAACATATTAATAGGAGGGGATTTCAACCTGAATTTGGATTCAAATATGGACAAAACTTGGAAAAAAAATTAACAGAAAGAACAAAGTAACCAAATTTATAATTAAATCGATGGAAGAAATGCAACTTTTGGATATATGGAGGAAACAACACCCAAAGGAAAAGGAATATTCATATTACTCAGCTAGACATAAAACATACTCAAGAATAGACCTATTTTTGTTATCAGCTCGTATGCAAGATAGAGTAAGAAAAACAGAATATAAAGCTAGAATATTATCGGACCATTCACCCTTAATATTGACAATAAAGTTAGAGGACATCCCTCCAAGAATGTATAGATGGATATTAAACTCCATGTTACTCAAAAGGGAAGATTTTAGAGAATTAATTGAAAGACAAATTAAAATGTATTTTGAAATAAACACGGAATCAGTGAAAGATAAGTTTATACTATGGGATGCAATGAAAGCGTTCATTAGAGGGCAAATAATAAGTTATGTAACCAAGATGAAGAAGGACTATAATCAGGAAACAGAGCAGTTGGAAAGTGAAATAGCAAATATAGAAAAAGAATTAGCAATGAAGGAAGATACAACTAAAAGAAGAGAATTGGCAGATAAAAAAAATAAAATATGAAACACTACAAACATATAAGGTGGAGAAGAATATAATGAAGACAAAACAGAAATATTATGAACTAGGGGAAAAAACGCACAAAATTCTAGCATGGCAGCTTAAGACAGAACAAGCTAAGAAAATGATATTGGCATCAAGGAAAAAAGACAAACAAATCACATATAATCCAAAGGAGATCAAGGAAAACTTTAGAGAATTCTATGAACAATTATACCAAACTGAAAACGAAGGGAAAGAAGGGAAAATAGATGAATTTCTAACTAAAATTGAACTACCAAAACTACAAATAGAGGAACAAAATAAATTAACAGAATCATTTGGAATAGTAGAAATACAAGAGATAATAAAAAAAATTACCAAATAATAAAACACCAGGAGAGGATGGATTCCCAATAGAATTCTATAAAACATTTAAAGATTTATTAATTCCTCCCCTCCTGGAAGTAATCAACCAGATTGATAAAACACAAAGCTTACCAGATTCATGTAAAACAGCAATAATTACAGTAATACTAAAGCAAGGGAAAGATCCACTCGCACCAGCGTCATATAGACCAATATCTTTACTTAACACAGATTATAAGATAATAGCTAAACTATTAGCAAACAGATTAGCAGAGAATGTACCGAAAATGGTAAATCTAGAACAAACTGGATTTATTAAAAAAAGATGCACAACAGACAATATTTGTAAATTTATTAACTTAATTCATGCAGTAGAAGGGAGTAAAGCGCCAACAGTAGCAGTTGCTTTAGACGCAAAGAAGGCCTTTGACAGGCCTTATTATTACATTATTTATAAATAATGGAATTATTTATTCAAAGTATTGCAAAAATTCAGTTTACCATAGAAGTATATTAATTGGATTAAAGCATTATATAAGGGACCATTGGCGAAAGTGACAGTAAATGGATATGTATCAAAGCAATTTAACTTAAGCAGGTCAACACGGCATGGATGCCCACTATCACCTTTATTGTTCGCGTTAGCTATAGAACCACTAGCAGAATTGATAAGAACAGAAAATAATATAAAAGGGATAAAAATAAAAGACAAGGAATATAAAATCAGTTTATTTGCGGATGATGTTATAGTATACTTAACAGAACCAGAACTATCAATAAAAGAATTATATAAGAAATTGAAGGAATATGGAAAAGTGTCGGGTTACAAGATTAACGTAAATAAAAGTGAAGCAATGCCTATGAATAATGCGGATTTCTCAAAATTTAAGAAGGAATCGCCATTCAGATGGCAAATGCAAGCAATAAGATACCTAGGTATACAAATAAATAAAAATATCGGCCAACTATATAAACTCAATTATTATCCACTAATGAAAAAATTACAGGACGATTTAGAGCATTGGAAAGATTTACCACTAGCACTAATAGGAAGGATAAACTGTATTAAAATGAACATTTTTCCAAGGATATTATACCTATTTCAGGCATTGCCAATACACTTGACAGAGAAATTCTTCAAGGAGTTAAAGAAAATAATAAGGAAATTTTTATGGAAAGGGGGGAAACCGAGGATAGCACTAGATAAATTAACAGAATGGTATAAACAAGGAGGCTTACAACTGCCAAACTTTAAAAATTATTATAGAGCCGCACAATTAAGATACCTATCAGATTTTTATCAAACAAGGGAAAAGCGATTGGACTAGATTAAAATTAGATAAAATAGGGGAAAAGATACCTGAACACATATTATATAAATGGGATGAAAAATTGGTACAACATAGAAGTTCTCCAGTATTACATCATCTACTCAATATTTGGAAGAAGGTTCATGTAGAAAGAAATAAAACAAATTATCAATTACCAAAACTAATATTGACGCAAAATAAGTTACTCCTTTTTACAATAGATAACCTTTCCTTTAGAGAATGGGAGAAAAAAGGGATCAAAAGAATAGAAAATTGTTTTTCAGGAAATAGATTATTATCCTTTGAACAAATGAAAGATAAATACAATATAATTCAAGATACAGTGCTGGCATATTACCAATTGAGATCCTACTTGAAGGACAAATTAGGAAGCAGTCTGAGTTTACCAGAGGGAAGTAACTTTGAATATGTGATTACAGATACAATGATAATCAAAAGATTTATAACAAATATGTATATTAAACTGCAAGAAAAGGAGAATGAGGAAACAAATGATAAAACTAAACAAAAATGGGAACAAGATTTAAATATAAAGATAAAAAAGGAAACATGGGAGAAGTTATGTTCTGGAACGATGAGAAATACAATAAATACGAGGTTACGTATGATACAATATAACTGGATACACAGGCTATACATTACACCTCAAAAGTTAAATAAATGGGACCCAATGTCATGATAATGAATATGTATGAGATGTACCGGAAGTCACGTGGTATGAGAGAGATAAGAACACAAGCAGGAGAACAAAGGAAACCGGAGAATAAAAAGACAACAGAGAAGTTTACCTGATAAACTTGTGTTTAATGTTTTATTAACTTCACATTTTGGGCCACAAATGTTACATTGGCGACGAGGATGGGATAAGCTTGAAGAAAATTAAAGACTAAACAAGATTACAGAGGTTTACAGACAACTTCAAGGTGATAAGAATTTTCTCTTTGACTCAGTACTTTTGGGGCTGGAATATTTCCTCATGGCTGGGGCAGACGGTGACTTTCTAACACATAGTGGAATTGCTCATTTTGACCCAACGGGTGATGCAAGCACTGTAAGTGTGAAGTGGAAGGCATGCCAGTCTGCTGACAGTCGTGGCCTATTTCTAGATACCGGTACGGTTGAACAAAAAGCACAGAGAAGGGCGTTACTTCTTTTCACTGCAGGACCCTCAGTTCGGGAAACGTTTAAAACACTTTTGAATACTGGAAGAAAGGATGAGTACCGGAAAGCGGTAGATGCATTAAATGCACATTATGTAGTGACACCAAATGCTACATTTCAACGCCATTTGTTTCGGAGAACGAGACAAGAAAATGGCCAGACAATTGCTCAGTACGTGACGAGACTACGCCAGCTAGCTGTTGGATGCAATTACATGCCAGCTGATTTGGACAACCAATTATTGGATCAAGTCGTACAGCACTGCAGATCAGATAAACTTAGAAGACGTCTGCTGGAAAGAGGGAATGAGTTGGAACTCACTGATGCTTTAACCATTGCTGCTGCATTAGAGGCTGTTGAAGGGCAATTTCATACCATGACCCTGAAAGACAACTCAAGCCAGCAAATTAAGAGGGTCTCACATCGCCATAATCAGCCAAGATATACGCCGACACAGGACGTGGAGTGTTATCGATGTGGAAACCGAGGTCACTTTGGAAAAGACCCATATTGCCCGACCAAAGGCAAAGTTTGCAGAAAGTGTGGAGATAAGGACCACTTTGCAAAGAAGTGCAAAAACAAGTCCAATGCAGACCAGAAGAGGAAGAGTACAACTTCCAAAGGCAAAGCCTGGGGGGAAAGGAAAGTATCCTGGAAAGAAAGATACCATTCGCCAGATAGACGGTGACGATGATGATACCCAGGAGGAACAGAGTTGTTACCAATTTACGTTGAATGAAGTACATCATGAGAAGGTCCCAGTGATCATTGGTGGAGTGACAGTGCAGGTCATTGTAGGCTCTGGCAGTGACAGTAATGTGATTGATTGACATTTATGGGAGAAGTTGAAAAGGAAAAAGATCATCTGTACCTCAAAGAAGTGTTCCAAGAAACTCTATCCATACACAGCAACCAAGCCATTGCAGACCATTGGATGTTTTACTGCAACTGTTGAAGCTGGAGATAAGTACACCGAAGCAGAGTTTATGGTCATAGAAGAGAGGGGAGAACCATTGCTGAGTAGAAGCACAGCGCAAGACCTGGCAATACTTCATATTGGAGCTTGTATCAATTCAATTCAGTCATACGAGGATATGAAGCAAGAATTCCCCGCAGTCTTCCAAGGAGTAGGAAAGCTGAAAGGTCGACAATTGAAGCTAGCGGTAGATGAAACGGTCAATCCCAAGGCACAACCAATGCGCTGAACTCCGTTTGAACTTCGTGGGAAAGTTGAAGCCAAAATTAAAGAATTGATCGAACAAGACATTATTGAATCGGTGGAACATTCGACGCAATGGGTCAGCCCAGTAGTGATTGTGCCCAAACCAAAGGGTGACATAAGACTATGTGTTGACATGAGAATGGCCAATGAAGCTATAATTAGAGAACGACACCCTATACCAACAGTGGAGGAAATACTTCAAGAACTAACTACCAGCAAGGTATTCTCAAAAATTGATCTGAAATGGGGCTATCATCAATTAGAGCTGGATCCGGGTTCCCGAGATGTAAATACATTTGTGACTCACTGTGGATTGTATCGTTACAAGAGACTATCATTTGGAATTAATGCAGCTTCGGAGATCTACCAGTATGAAATCCATCGAGTCATTCAAGGCATTCCTGGAGTTGCCAACATTTCTGACGACATCATAGTCCATGCACCAACGAAAGAAGAGCATGACAAACGGTTGAGGCGTCTACTATCTAGACTAGAGGAGGCAGGCCTTACCGTGAATGGAAACAAGTGCCAGTTCGGTGTGTCAGAAATGGACTTCATGGGACACAGACTTACACGGAAAGGATTAAACCCTGCAGAGGCCAAGGTGAAAGCTATTGCAGATGCACGTGCACCTCAGAACGCAACAGAGGTGAGGAGTTTCCTGGGATTGGTCAATTTTTGTGCAAAGTTCATTCCTAATTTCGCTACAGTGGCAGAACCACTAAGGAAACTAACCAGGAAAGGTGTACCATTTCATTTTTGATCTGAGCAGAAGAAAGCGTTCACAGCGCTGAAGCAAAGCCTGACAGATGCAAAAACTCTTGGATATTATGATCCGGCGGCATCAACCAAAGTCATAGCGGATGCCAGCCCGGTTGGTTTAGGAGCCGTGTTGGTCCAGATGCATGATGGAGGACCAAGAATCATTGCCTATGCCAGCAGATCGTTATCAGATGTGGAAAGAAGATACTTTCAGACAGAGGAAGAAGCACTCGGACTTGTATGGGCCTGTGAGAGGTTCCGTGCATATTTATACGGCATTGAATTTGAACTCATCACAGATCATAAGCCATTAGAGGTGATCTATGCACCTAGATCCAAACCATGTGCCAGAATAGAGAGATGGGTACTCAGACTACAACCCTACAAATATAAAGTAATCCACATTGCAGGGAAAGCAAACATTGCAGATCCGCTGTCCAGATTGGTGAAGGATGGAGGTCCACATTCTAAGTCAGAATTGGGAACAGAAACAGAGATCTTTGGACGCTTCATAGCTATTCAGGCGACACCGAAAGCTGTGACTACGAAGGAAGTTGAGAGAGAATCCGAACATGATCCAGAACTCAGGGAAGTAAGAGAATGCATACAGAATGGACAATGGGACAAGTGTACTCACAAGGCTTACATTCCCATTAGAGATGAACTTTGTTGCATCGGACAGTGTGTATTCAGAGGTTGCAGATTGGTGATTCCGCAAAGATTGAGACCGAAGATCGTATCCTTAGCGCATGAAGGACACCTAGGTATTGTTGGTACCAAGCAAAACCTCAGAACCAAGGTATGGTGGCCAAGTTGTGATAAAGACACAGAAAGATTTGTTAAAACTTGTCACGGATGTCAAATCACAAGTAGGAGTAATCCGCCAGAACCGATCCGGAGTACGCACCTTCCGACAGGACCATGGATCGACGTAGCTGTTTATTTTCTTGGACTTTTACCGACGGGTGAATCAATTATGGTAGTGATAGATTACTACAGCAGATACTACGAGTACGTGGTGTTGAAGTCCACAACCACTGAAAAAACAATACAAGCGTTAGCAGAGATATTCGCAAGATATGGATTACCTGTTACATTATACTCTGACAATGGTCCACAATTCACTTCAGAGACATTTACGGAATACATGAGGACCACAGGTATCCACCATCATAAAGTAACTCCGAAATGGCCGCAAGCCAATGGAGAAAGATCAGCTTTTGAGAGTGCAAAAGCTTTATGTTCCTGTTAGGTTAAAAGGAGGGGCAAAAGGTTTGAGAGAGCCGTGGTTTTCAAGGAATATTGGAAACTTGGTTCGAAGAAAAAGGGAGGCGTACATTAGATATAAGAAGCATGGAGTTAAGGAGATGTTTGAAAGATACATTGAATGTAAGAGGAATCTTAAGAGAGGAATTAGGAAAGCTAAAAGAAGGTACGAGAAAACTATGGCAAGCAGGGTGAAAACTAATCCAAAAGAGTTCTACAAATATGTTAATGGTAAGAGGAAAGCTAGAGACAAAATTGGTCCCTTAGAAAATCAGAGCGGAAAACTGTGTGTGGAGCCTAGAGAAATGGGGGAGATATTGAACAGTTTCTTTTCTTCGGTATTCACTAAGGAGAAGGATATTGGGAGATGTGAGATAAAAAAAGCAAATTGGGTAAATATGGGGAATATAGAGATTACAAAAGGTGTAGTTTTAAGGCTTTTGAAGAATATAAAGGTGGATAAGTCTCCGGGACCAGACGGGATCTTCCCCAGGACATTGAGAGAAGTGAGGGAGGAAATAGCAGAGGCTCTGGCGGTAATTTTCCAAATGTCATTAGATATGGGGATAGTGCCGGAGGATTGGCGCATTGCGCATGTGGTTCCGTTATTTAAAAAGGGTTCAAGGAGGAAGCCTGGCAACTATCGGCCTGTAAGTTTGACGTCTGTGGTAGGTAAATTAATGGAGAAAATTCTTAGAGATAGTACTTATAAACATCTGGATAGACAGGGTCTGATCAGGAGCACTCAACATGGATTTGTGGGAGGAAGGTCATGTTTGACCAATCTGATTGAATTTTTTGAAGAGGTGACTAGGAATGTGGATGAGGGTAGCGCAGTGGATGTTGTCTATATGGACTTCAGTAAGGCCTTCGATAAGGTACCACATGGAAGGTTAGTTAGGAAGGTGCAGTCTTTAGGTATAAATTTTAAGATAGTCAAATGGATTGAACGTTGGCTGAAAGGGAGAGGCCAGAGAGTGGTAGTGGATAATTGTCTGTCAGGTTGGAGGCCGGTGACCAGTGGTGTGCCTCAAGGATCTGTATTGGGCCCATTGTTGTTCGTTATATACATTAATGATCTAGATGATGGGGTGGTGAATTGGATTAGTAAATATGCAGACGATACTAAGATAGGTGGAATAGTGGATAATGAAGAAGGTTTTCAAGGATTGCAGAGGGATTTGGGCTGCTTAGAAAAGTGGGCTGAAAAATGGCAGATGGAATTTAATGCTGATAAGTGTGAGGTGCTTCATTTTGGTAAGAAGAATCAGAATAGGACATACGTGGTAAATGGGAGAACATTGAGGAATACAGAAGAGCAGAAAGATTTAGGAGTAACGGTACATCGTTCCCTGAAGGTAGAAACTCACGTGAATAGGGTGGTGAAGAAGGCTTTTAGTATGCTGGACTTTATCAATCATTGCATGGAATATAGGAGTTGGGAGGTAATGTTGAAATTGTATAAGACGTTGGTGTGGCCTAATTTGGAGTTCTGTGTGCAGTTCTGGTCGCGTAATTATAGGAAGGATATAAACAGAGTGGAGAGAGTGCAGAGAAGGTTTACCAGAATGTTGCCTGGGTTTAAGCATCTGGAGTATGGGGAGAGATTGGACAGATTGGGTCTTTATTCTTTGGAGCGTAGAAGGTTGAGAGGGGATTTGATAGAAGTATTTAAGATTAATTATGAAAGGGATAGACAGAATGGATGTGGATAGACTATTTCCGTTAAGAGGAGGAAAGATTAAAAGAAGAGGACATGAGTTAAGAATTAAAGGGTTAGAGGTTTAGAGGTAACATGAGGGGGAACTTGTTTACTCAGAGAGTGGTAGCCGTGTGGAATGATCTTCCGGGAGAAATAGTGGCGGCGGAGTCAATTGTATTATTTAAGAAAAGGTTGGACAGGTATATGGATGAGAAGAAGATGGAGGGTTATGGGCATTGTGCAGGGAGGTGGGACAAGAAAGGGGTGTTTGGTTCGGTGCGGACTAGAAGGGCCTAATGGCCTGTTTCCGTGCTGTAATTGTTATATGTTATATGAAGTAGAGAGACAAAATCAGTCCATTGAAAAACGATTGAGAATTGCACACGTAGAAGGACAAAATTGGCGAGAAGCATTGCTATCTTATGTGGCTGTCTATCGAGCAACGCCTCATGCAACCACTGGAAAATGTCCTGCAGAAGCATTTTTTGGGAGAAAAATCCGCACAAAAATGCCAGAAATAAAGGAAATCCAAGACGACCAGGAGATGAGGGACCACGATGCTGAAAAGAAAGGTGCAGCAAAGCTGTACACAGATTCGAAACGTGGAGCCAAGTACTCAGACATCATGCCAGGAGATAATGTTCTAGTGAGGCATGAAACTGGTGGTAAGCTAGATACACCTTATTACCATCAACCCTATACTGTTGTATCCAGAAGTGGCAGTATGGTGACAGTCAAGTCTCCGACTGGAGTCCTGTAGAAGAGAAATGTCTCAGGTGTAAAAATGTACCAGTCCAGAGATATATCGAGTGAAGAGGTTGAAAGGCCAATACTGAGAGACCTGATGATGTTCCAGAGGCAGTTACCAGCACTCCTGATGAAGTGACTAGAGCGCCAGAAACACCCGATGCCGTGGTGAGCAGTATTTCCGACGCTGAGAGTGAACAACCGAGAAGCGACGACAATATCGCAGGCAGGCCGAAACGAAACCGGAAAGTGCCCAAACGATACGAAGACTTTGTGCCATAGTTTTAATAAGAACTTTGGGACAGTATTTTAATCTTATATCATAAAGTGCATGTATGAGTGCTGTAGGAAGTAAATTTTATGTAGTTGAGTTATAGTATTACCATTAGTTACGATGTTTGTAGGTTTCCAAGGGATATTGGAAAGTGAAGGTAAAGTTTATTTCTGATTAAAGGAGGGATGTCATGATAATGAATATGTATGAGATGTACCGGAAGTCACGTGGTATGAGAGAGATAAGAACACAAGCAGGAGAACAAAGGAAACCGGAGAATAAAAAGACAACAGAGAAGTTTACCTGATAAACTTGTGTTTAATGTTTTATTAACTTCACATTTCGGGCCACAAATGTGACACCCAACAGTATCTGATAGATGTTTTCGATGTAAAAAAGAAATGGGAACAACAATTCATGCAATCTGGACATGTGAGAAAGTAGAAAAATTTTGGGAAGATCTAAACCAAATATTAAATAAAATTACAGAAAACAATATACCAAAGAATCCAGAGATCTTCCTCCTAAGTAACATAAAAAACAAAGAATTTGGAATTGATTTGGATGATGCACAAAAAAGATTTGTTAAGATAGCTCTAGCTGTAGCAAAAAAATGTATTATGTCAACCTGGAAATTGGAAGATAATTTGAAAATACAACAATGGTATATAGAAATGAATAAATGTATTCCATTAGAAAAAATAACATATAGTTTAAGAAATAATATTGAAATATTTGAACAAATATGGGAGCCTTACATGAAACACAATAGAGAAAACCTACCGGGGACATTCACTACCTAAATTAACGAAAGGAGAAGGAAATGAAAAGAATTGACTCAGTGGAATTTCTTGTTTATTTTTATTGAATGACAACATTGTTTGACTGGTTTAATGTATCCTAGATTTTGTACTTTAAATGGACGGGGGGGGGTGGGGGAGGTAGAAAAATAAAAAAAATTTTAAAAAAAGATATTGGCTGGCCCAACTCCATGTGCTCAAATGAATGGAAAGGGGCAGGTCACAGGGGCAGGGGTTACATGGGGTCGAGTCATCAGTGAGCGGGCCAGCCACTTATATACATAATCACTACACCCCTCCCAGCCCCACTTTCTAAACGGCTCACATTACAACACTTCTTGGAATCAAACATGCCCCAAATACTCCTAAATTTATAATAAAGTCGCAGCAACTCTTTAATTGTTGAAAAAATAAAATTTAAAGATGTGGCAGATTCCACATTCAGTCTACTAAAAATAACTGTCCAATCAAAGATTTAGTCTGTCAGGAGGGTTGCGAGTGTGCTGTGATCTGTGACTCAGCAGGCACCACTGACAACGGTGTATTGAGTGGATCTGGTGTTGGGAGCACAAGAGGGGTCTGTGTGTCCATCCTCTTCAGGGGACCCAGACCACCCCCTCTATCAGCACCTCTCACTCTGACAAAGTCTCCGGGGAACACATTTCCACAGAAATCTATCTCATCATTGGAAACTCCATGGAATTATCCGCCTCTGAGCCTGTTTCATGACACAAGCGCACGTGGTCCTGAGGTCTGCGGAAACACGTCCATCAGTCAGCTTAACAACATAGGAGACAGGCCCACTCTGCTTAAGAATAACCCAGGCAGCCATTACTGATGGTTCCTCACATTGTCATCTGGTTTTAACTCTTTCTCGCACATGTTGATCATGTTCCTGCTTTCTCCCCACGTCTTCATGTCCGAGCACAGCAGGTCCAATCTTGAGTTGGGACTACAGCCCATCAGTATCTCCGCTGGAGTGCGTGCAGTTGTAGTCTGCGGCGTAAGGCAGTATTTTAACAAGAAACGTGAAAATCTGATGCTAATAGAATACTCTGTCATCATCTTCAGAGAGTTCCTTCACTGTTCGAACTGCCTGCTCAGCCAAACCATTTGAGGCTGGGTGGAAAGGGGCCATCTTAACGTGATGAATGCCATTCTGGGGCATGAACTCACTGAACAGCTCACTGGTAAATGTCAGGCCATTATCAGTGACTAGAGTGTCAGGCAATCCCTGGACTGAAAACACTTGCCTGAGTTTGTCTATGGTTGAGTGGACAGTAATGTTGCCCATAATGTGAGCTTCTATCCATTTGGAATGTGCATCCACCGCTACTAGAAACATCTGCCCCATAAAAGTGCCAGCAAAGTTCAAATGTAGCCTAGACCAGAGGCGGTCTGGCCACTCCTATAGGTGCAAAGGAGATGCTGGTGGGATTTTTTGATTAATCTGACGTTTTCCTTGTTCTCCAGATCCTCATCCATTCTTGGCTACCTGAATTAGAATCTTGCAAGGCTTTTCAGTCTAAACATCTCTGGATGAGCCATGCACAGAGCATGGCATCCAATCTATATACAAGGATCACAGGAAGTAAAGAAGACAAACAGGAAGTAAAGCCCTCCTAGCCTCACTTTCAAAATCTCACATTACAACAGTGATAGAGCATGTTTTAGTTAGTGGATTGAGGCTAACCTAATGAACAACAATACTGCTTTGACTGTTAGTTAAGATTTTGTTAGGTGCAAAGTTGAGGTAGCCATTTTATCTCATATGTTCTGGTCATGTTCAAAGTGAGATAATATCTGGAAAGGTGTCTTTGAACCCGCAACATAAATTCCAGGATTAGAATTACAACCAAATCTATTAACAGCTATTTTTGGAATCATACCAGGAGAGACTGGGCATGTGCACAGCGAAAAAATGCCTCTTCAAGATTATTGATTAGAAAAGCCATATCACTTAAATGGAAGGATCCAAACCCAGTGATTCGACTTCAATGGCTCTCTACTGTCACGTCACCTTTAAGTTTGGAGAAAATCAGGAGTTGGACATTTGATACATCTGTTAAATTTGAAGAAGTTTGGCAACTGTTTCTTCCACATTTCCATATAGTATAAGAATCATAATTTTCTACCGGATTCTCTCCTTGTTCCTTACGGAAAATTTGGTTTGAACCAGGAAACCCTTTGTTTTCCTACTTCACTCTCAGAATGGATGGCCCAGTCCCTCTTTCTTTTATTTGGATTAGTTAGAGGGGATTTTGTAATAATTTTTTTTCTCTTTCTTTTTCTTTTGGTTTTACGAGAAGAAATTTATGGTTAATATATATTCATTAAATACTAGTATGTTCTTTTTTCTTATACACTTGTAAATACATGAATGCAATGTAACTGTCCTCTTTTATACATGTTCAATATAAGTCAATAAATAGATCAAAAAGGAAATATTTTGTTTTACTGCTTTGACTATTAGTTTAAAATTTTGTTAAAAGAAATAATTCCCTGCTATGCACTGCCTGAGATAATGAATTCAGATAATGGTCCTCACTTTGTAGCCAAGATAAATGAAGAAATATATAAGAAATTGGGGATCCTGCAGTGGTTCCACTACTCGCATCAAACCCAGGCAGCAAAAATAATGAAATGCGCGAATGGAACATTAAAAGCTAAGCTGGCAAATTTGACATGGCTAAAATTGGCTAAAAGGTGCGATCCCTAGCATTGTTTAAAATGTAGGTGACACTGCAGGGCTATCTGCTGCAGAGATGGTCCACGAACATCTTGGAGGGCAAAGCCCGCACTGCCAGTAGGGATGGATTTAGTATCATTTAGCGATGACATGAGTAAATATTTGAGTAATCTTACTAAACTTTTTCAAGCGGTGCATTCGCAGGTACATCATGCCCATCTAAAGGAGGTTGATCCAACCGATTGAAGCAGTGAATATCCTAGCGTTGAACTGGAAAATTACATCCTCGTAAAGAATTAGGATGGGAAGAAATTGGGAACTCAGTGGAAAGGGCCATTCCAGGTCCTGTTAATAACACTGACTGCAGTAAAGCTTGAAGGACAGCCTCACTAGATATACCGAACAGAGCGAAGATAAAAGGCCCAGCTACAACATGTAAACTTTATTGTTATGTCTTTTTATCACCTTGACATTTGAACTGAATGCCAGAGTTGTAACTGAAAGGAATTTTGGGTGGCAGCATTATAAACCTTTTAAATGTGTCTTATTATATGTTGATAAGATGAATGTTTATAGCTATTTTCATATTCTAACCAACTCAATGGGTGGTATCTGCTCTAGACCAAACCCGTTCCCCAAACAGAAGGTGATAGAATGGACTTTTGTGACTGGACAGATCACAGACAAGTGAAAGTAAGGATATAAACATGTAGAGGACTGCAAGGTATAACATGACATCTTTTATTAAATGATACTTACACTTACATAACCATTCTAATGCTGGGAGAAAGTTGATGTTAAATCTTTTTCTGAATACAATGAAGTCTTATTTTAATTTTGACCTAAGACATATCCATGACTGACTACTAAATGGACAGGGTCCTGTTAATTGGGATATGTGATTCCCTATATAATCATGTACAGAAACTACACCAATACCCTGAATGGCCAGATTTAACCGGGTTCTGGACAAAGAGAGATATCTCTAAAATGGAGCAGGTCTTTATGATTCTGTTCCCCTGGGATGGAATGAGAAAAGCATCTTAAGAGCTGATTCACTGACTCAGTGTTGGAGCTATCAGCTAATGAAACAGCTAAGGGGCTCCAAGTAGCTGGGGAGGAGGTTCTCAACTGTCAACGGAGATGGTTGCCATCTGTACTGTGATGATGCAGAACCGAATGGACCTTGGCTTTATTCTGGCTGGTCATGGGGAGACCTGTAGAATTATAGGTCAAGACTGCTATACATATAGTTCTAACAACATCACTAAATTGGTGAGCCACATCCAAAAAGAAATACAGGACATACGAGAAATTGATACAAAATGCCTAACTCTAACACTTACCCTTTTGCACAATGCCTTGGCACTGGATGAATCCAGTGGCTGGAATATATTTTTTTATTATGCTCCTAGCTACCCTTGTAGATTTTGTGTTTCTATGCTGTCCAGTTATCCTCCACAGTTCTTTTAGTGATTATCATCAAATGATAAAATAAGGGAATGTGAAAGATTCTATTTTTGAGTCATCCAGAAACAGCAAATCCTCTTGAATTTAATCCAATGTTTCAGAGAGGCACAGTCGTGCTTGTTGAAAGCAGAACCCACAGGCTTTTTCCCAGACAACTAGATTAAATTTTTAACTAACCATTCAAAGACACTTTCAATTGCACATAGTTAAACAGACTGACAGAAGGCAAGAAAACTCACACCTCACAGTCAGGTGACAATTAAAAGTTTATTTGCTTTGTGTGCCTAAAAGAAAAAGGCTTCCTTTGCTTTGCATGTCTTAAAGATTTGATTAACTCTCCAGACTAATAATTAGCATTTCATATTCATATTTAATATGCACAGGTATGGATGTTCGATATGTATTGAAAGCAAACCCTCTAGAAATTACCCCAACTGTTTTTAAGACATAAAACTTAAACAGAATTAGCTGATAATGTGGATAACTATTTGATATCAATGATTTACATTTATTAAGAGAGAACCGCAATGACGAGTGTTAACAATGAACTGTAACAATATACTTGTACCTCAAACGAGTTCAAATAGATATGCTTATCAACTTGTAAGAGAAATGTTGCCTAAATATGCCATAAATACTGTGCCATTTCACTGTGATATTTGAGTGAGATTTAATATTGACTAAGGTTACATTGTCTACCTGAACTTAATATTCCTCACTCCCACTAGCATCATATAGTAAATCTCTATTGTGTACTCTGTGGTTCTGCTGTGTATTTTTCTATCTTAATGGCACAGATTGACTATCACAAGGTTGTTACAGAGTCCAGAGGACCCCAAAAGCAAGCAGCAATAGATATGCGCCACAACACAGGATTACTTAAACAAAAGTTGTTTTTAATTATATTTGAACAAGAAAACAGAATTGAAATTTAACTTATTACTTAACTACTTAATCCCACCTCTAATACTAATCACGGGTGTGTGTAATGTATATTTCAGATTAGAAAAGTTCTTTTGTTCACAATCCAATCTCGCTGGTTGCAGGCAATTCTTGTACTGTGCACAGAAGTTAGCATTAACGAGTCTTTGGTGCTTAACAGGCAAATGATTACCACTCAGGAGGGTTCTTGCTGCTTTTCAGATATTCCTTTTCCAGGGCATCCACAGCTGATTCCTTCTCAATCAGTCTTGCTGACGAAACTTGCCCCCTTCAGGGTTCTTCAGATGATCCTCTTTCTTTCAGGTCACCTTTCACACTGTCAATCTCCTCCTTTGACCAGGCAGCCTTCCAAAGTTTGCCAGCTTGTCCTTCTGGAACTGATTTTGGTCTCCTCTCTCTCTGTTTCACACCCTCCCTCTCTGAGAGTAAAACTTTTCTCCCCTGCCTGCAAAGATCATATGCTCTCCCAGGCAAGCTGCTGTCAATACTTTGTTGCCTCCTTCAAAAAGCATTCTGCAACAGTCCTGCAAATATTCTGTGTTTTAAAATGTGTGTGTGCAAGCTAGTCTAACAATTCCTCCCAAACCACCTCTAAATATTCTGTCACAGGGCAAATCATGTGGTCAGGGAAATCATAAGGAGAAATTAATAGAATGCATCCACAGGTTGAAGTCCTAAATTGGGACATGGGTGATTTTGGCGCAATTTAGGCAGGAATCTGCAAAGTTGATTTGGAGAGGATGTTTACAGGTGAGGGGATGGAAAGTGAGATACTTTTAAAGGTGAGAGAGGGAGAATTTAGCATGTTTCTGTTCGGGTGAAAAGCGAAGCTGGTCTATTTAAGTGACCCTGGTTGATGAGGCATATTGTGGCTCTCGTCTGAAAAAAAAAAGAAGCCTCACATCATATTTAATGAGTTTTGATCAAACAAATCCCTTGACGAGCACAGGAAGTATAGAAGAGGGTAGTCAGGGCACAAAAAGAAGACAGGAGATGGAAAAAAGAGAATCCAAATGGATTCTGCAGGTTTGTTTAGAGTCAAAGCTTGTTTCGGGAGAGAATTGGCCCCATTAAAGGTCAGTACAGTTGTCTTTGTGTGGAGCCATGTGATACGAGCTCCTATTTTTCCATTCATTTTCAAATGTGTGGGACTGCAACTTTAAGAGATCCGATTTAACAAAAGCTTGCAGGCTTTGGAAAGAGACTGTGAACTGGCAGTAGGGTTTGAACAGTATGGATACATTTGAAGGGTGAGAAGAGAAGCCCTGGGAATCCCAGGTACAGAGACCAAGTGACCAGCATATTGAAGAAGCAATGCACAGCTTTGTTCGGGGGCAATTTTAAGGAGATAGCACAGGAGCAAACAGCTCTTTGAAGAAATACTGTGCTGGATTGGCCTCATACATGGTCATAGACAATCTGTCTTATTTCCTCCTGTCTGTTATAGAGGAATGAGAAATGCCATTCTGTAACCAAAAGAGTGAAAGTCATTGTTGTTTGACTTATCCACAAGAAGGATTCTACTTGCGGAAGAAATGCTGCGCTGGGATGGTGACCGGAGTGAGAGTCACTTGAGTTAGGCTGACCCATGAAAAGGTTTCTGGAAGCTTTGTGAGCAGGGATCTCCTGGAGTCTAGACATTTCAATTTATACCCCATTCCTGTGCTGACACTTCTCTCCATGGCCTCTTGTTCTGTCAAACCAAGACCACCCATAAATTCGAGGCGAAACAGCTTATTTTCCATCTGGGCACTCTCCAACCCATGTCATTAGCATTGACCTCTCCAATTTCTGCTAGCTCACTTCCCTTCCTCCTTCTCTTCCCCATCCCTCTGTCTTCTTTCCTCCAGTTCTCCACCCCCTTCCCTTTCCATTTACAGAGCCTTCCACCCACCCCCCCCCGCTCTTGTTTGGTGGTGTGCCCTCCCTCCCTTAACACCTACTACCTCCTGCATGTGGGACTGTGCTCCTCCCCCTGCCACTTGCTCCTTGCTCTCCCACCCACCATTTTGTTCAGATGCCTACCTACAATTTCCTCTACCTTGATGAAGGCTTCAAGCCTGAAACATTGGAGATGTATCTTTATCTTTCCTCTAGAGTACACTGTTTGACCTGCTGAGTTTCTGCAGCATTGTGAGTTTACTTGGAGCAGATCCAGTTTGAGGAAGCACATGAATAAATTGGAAGGGGTTTAGGGGAGATGTTGCTGCATCTGGAGGAAGGGTTGAGTTAAAAGGATAGGCAGAGTCATTATTCCCTCAAGCGAAAGAGGTTGTGGGATGATCATCTATTGGTTATAAAATCATGAGGGACATGTTTAATGTGAGGGCTCATGCTTTATTTTTTTGCCCAGGTAATAATTTAAGAACAAAGGGGGAGAGTTTTAAGTTGAAAGGGGAAAGATATAGGAGAAAACTTAGCAGCGATTTTTACCTACAGGGTGGAAAACATAGAAGCAGCAACTATAACAACATTCAAAATATATTGAAGTGAATTTATGAATTGGAGAGGCTCAGAAGGATACGGATCAAAGGCTGGTAAACGGGATTAGACCATAATGCTAAATTGGTCGACATGGGCTAGTTGGACTGAAGGGCCTGTTCTATGCTATTCTGTGACTCAATTTGAGCTTTCTCAAACAGCATGTAGCTGAGCCTTCAAGGCACATGTTTTCTTGGATATGGTCCTGTGTGATGAGACAAGAAAAATTAATGATCTTGTTGTTAGGCATCCTCTTAGAAAGTGTGATCACACCATGAGTACATTTCTCAAACAAATGGAAAGTTCAGCAGACCAATTTAAAACCAGTGCCTTTTACCTAAACAAGGTCTACACTGGGATGAGATAGGAGTTAGCTCGCATAGACTGGGTGCACCAGTTTTATGGTAGGACAGTTGGGGAATAGTGGAAGACATTCAAAGAGATTTTTTAAAGGGCTCAAAAGAGAGCGGTTGGCGTAGCGGTTAGCACAACGCCCTTATAGCCCCAGCGATCGGGACCAGGGTTCAAATCCCTCTCTGTCTGTAAGGATTAAATTATCATCGTGTCTGCATGGGTTTTCCCCAGGGGGGGGGTCCCATTTTCTCCAACCATTTAAAATGTACTGAGGGTGTAGGTTAATTTGAGTGTAAATTGGGTAACACAGATTCATGGGCGAAATGTCCTCTTACTGTGCAATGTGTCTAAATTTAAATTTAAATGTAAAATTTAAGTGTATGGCAGTCAGTTAAAATCAAGGACAGTAAGTGTAAGGAAAGCCAGCCTTGAGGAACTGCGGAAATGAAGGAGGGTATCAACCTTAATGCTCATGCATGCAAAATCACCAAGAGTACTGCAGTAAGAAACTGGAAGATTGGGAAAACTTTATAAAGAAACAAAGAATAACCCAGCAAGCAATAGATGATGAAAGTTACCATGCACAAATGCAAAAACCGGGAGCAAAGGTTTTTATGAAGTGGAAAACGGTGGTAAAAGTAAATCTGTGACCCTTAAAAAAGTGAGGAGTGGAGATGTTGAATCACTGAGGCCCTGAATGACTATTTTGTGTCAATCTTCACAGTGGAGAACATGTCTAACATACCAAAGAGGGTTGTTTAGGATGTGATGGGAGGTCAGGATCTCAATGTAATCACTTTTACTAAAGAGGTAATGCTGGGTCTGCAGGTAGTAATGCATCCCAGGGTCTTGAAGGAAATGGCAGCAAATATATTATACTCAATATTCTAGTTACATTATCTTCTGATTTTCTTTTTCTTTTAACAAATCTAGTCTGGTCTATATTTATTAACCATAAAAATTTTGCCAGCCTATTCACTAATATCTTATCTATTATCTTGTATACTTCTTTTAATAATGAAATAGGTCTATATGATGATGTCTTTAAAGGTTCCCTATTTTCTTTTGGTATCTCAGTTATTATAGCTGTGTTTAAAGATTCTGGTAATGTGTGTGTTTCCACCACCTGTCCTAGTACCTCCATAAAAAGAGGATTTGATAAATCCTTAAACTATTTATCGCATTCAGGCAGGAAACCATCTTCTCCCAGAGACTTATTGCTTTGTAATGAGCTCAGCACTTCCCTCACTTCTATTGGGGTGAAGGGGTCATCGTTCTTTTTGATCTTCCAAATTTAATTTAGGTAAATGTATTTATGACTGAAAATTATCTATTTTATTATCATCATTTAGAGACTGTGATCGATATAGTTTTGTATAAAATTATTTGAAATTTTCATTATTTTCTTGAGGTTTATAAGTAATTAAATTAAGATAATTTTTAGTTGCAATAATTGTTTGCGACATTTGTTCTGTTTTTAACTGCCATGCAAGAACCTTATGTGCCCTTTCACCTAATTCATTGTACCTCTGTTTAATTCTCATTATCGCTTTCTCTGTTCTATTAAATAGATTGAAGTCTGATCTGTCAGATCAATATTTTAGATGTAGCCAAGAGAATTGGACTTTTTGACATTCTACATGGTCACATCCAAAATTGAGACATTTTGTAGCTTTTTTGGGAACAAGTTACAGGAATAAAATTTCCACAAGGTCCATTGTTGTTTTTATTGGGCAATATTTCAGCAATAAGGAAATGTATAGCAATGACGTGGAAATCAGATTTGGATTTAGGTTTGGAAAGATGGCACACAGAAATTCATAGTTGTACACCACTTGAGAAGATTACATATCATCTAAAGAATAAAAAAGATACTTTTTAGAAAATTTGGTGCCCGAATCTACATATTGTAGGTATAAATTTATTTATGGTTTTCCCTAAACCTCGTGAAACCTCACTAACTCCTTGGAATAAATTAAATAAATAAAGCTGAAAAGGCTAGAATTGGGTGAATGGTGGTGATACCTTGGCAGCCAGGTCTGCTTCTTTCTTTTTCTTTTCTTTCCTTACTAATCTCTTTTCTTTCTTTTCTTCTTTCTTTCTTTCTTCTTTTTCTGTTGTTTGTGAGGGGTCATTTTTGAGGGGAGAGGGTGGTTGGATTTTTTGCTATGGGGAATATAAACCATCATGTATAATGGATTTTCAATGGTTAATGACCATTATTCTTTGTATTTTGACATAAATACATTTATTGAAAATTTAAATAAAATATTTTAAAAAATAGAAGAAATGGTGGATGTTGTAGTTGATGTGTCTGTAATAATTTACCAAATTTTTATGGACTCTGGGCAGGTGCCCACAGATTGGAAGGCAGCAAATGTTACACCACTGTTTAAAAAAAATCCAGTTACAGTTGGGAAGATGCCTGAAGATATAGTTAAGGAAGAAATAGTGAGATCTCTGGATGGAAATGATTGCAGTATGGATTGGGGCGGACAAATTTACTGGAGTTCATGCAGGATATAATGCATGCAGTAGATAGAGGGGAACAAGTGGATGCCGTATGCCCAAATTTCCAAAAAGTGTTTGATAGAGGTGCCACATAAAAGACATTCATAAGATAATTGTACAGAGTTGGCACTTACGTATTGGTGTGGTAGAATATTGGTAAACAATAGAAGACAGAGTTAGGGTAGATGGATGTTGGTTGAGATGGAAATCAGTGGTGCAAGGTGTGCCACAGGGGTTGGTGCTGGGCCCGCAACTGTTCACAATGCACATTAATGATAACATGTCTAAGTTTGCTGCTGACGTCAAATTGAGTGGAAAAGCAAATTGTGCCAAAGATATGGGGAGTCTGCAGAGAGATACAGGTAGGTTAAGTAAGTGGGCAAGGGGCTGACAGATGGACTAAGTACAATGGTAAATGCAATCATCCAGGTTGGAAGAAAAATAGGAGATTAGATTATTATTTCCATGGAGAAATATTGCAGCATGCTATTGTACCAAGAGACCAGGGAGAGCTTGTGCATGAATTACAAAAGGTTGATTTTGCAGGTACAACAGATAAATTAAGAAGGCAAATGGAATGCTGGTCTTCATTTCTCAAGGGATTGAATGTAAAAGCAGTGAAGTTTTCCTGTAGTTTCACAGGGTACTGGTGAGGCTGCACCTGCAATGCTGTGTACAGTTCATGTCTCCTTACTTGAGAAAGCAACTAAGCAAAGGTATGGGCCCACTGCAATATGCCTATTGTCGCGATCGCTCCACAGCAGATGCAATGTCTCTGGCTCTCCACTCAGCCCTGGATAACCTCGAAAACAGCAACTCACACATATGGCTGCACTTCATAGACTACAGCTCAACCTTCAACACCATTATTTTGTCAGGGCTGGTCAAGAAGCTCCAAATCCTGGGCCTCTGCACACCCCACTCTGCAACTGGATCCTTGACTTCCTCATCGGAAGACCATAGTCAATACAAATTGGAAACACTGTCTCCTCCTCACTGACAATTATCACGGGCACACCTCAAGGATACGTGCTTAGCCCACTACTCCACTCACTATACACTGATGACTGTGCGGCCCTGCGCAATTCCAATGCTACCTACAAATTTTCCGATGACACCACCGTTGTTGACAGAATCTTAAACAGCAATGAAGAAGTGTACAGGAGGGAGATAGATCAGCTCAGTGAGTTGTGTCACTTCAACAACCTTGCTCTCAATGTTAGCAAAACCAAAGAGATGATTGTGGACTTCAGGAGGAAGTCAGGGGAACACGACTGAGTCCTCATCTCAGTAATGGAGAAGGTCAAGAACTTCAAATCCCTGGGTGTCAACATCTCCAAAGACCTGTCCTGCAGCCTCCATGTTGATGCAATCACAAAGAAGGCTCACCAGCGGCTATACTTTGTGAAGTGTATGAGTAGATTTGGTATCTCACAGAAGGCTCTTGAAAACTTCTACATCATTCTGGGTATTTGTACCACTGTCTGGTATGCTCAGGACAAGAAATAATTTCAGGGGGTTGATAACTCAGCCTGCAACATCACAGGCACCAGACTTCACTCCATCGAGGACATCTACAAGAGGCGGTGTCTTAAAAAAGCATCCTCTATCCTCAAAGACCTCCCACCACCCAGGCCATGCCCTCTTCACTCTGCTACCATCGGGAAAAAGGTGCAGGAGTCTAAAGACGAGCACTCAGCGGCACAGGGACAGCTTCTTCCCCGCTGCCATCAGATTCCTGAATGATCAATGAGTCAAAGACACTGCCTCACTTTGACTTTTTTTTGCACTATTTTTATTTACTGTTTTAAGGTGGTTTATATGAATGTTTTCTCTGTGATGCAGCAGTAAAAAATGAATTTTGTGACTTGTTCATGAAAACAAATTCTGATTCTGATATGACCTTCTGGCTTTGGAGGTGGTGTACAGGAGGTTTAGCAGGTTGATTCCAGATGAGTGGGATTTGCCTATAAGAAGATATTAAGTTGCCTTCACTAAACTCACTGGAATTCAGAAGGTAGAGAGGGGATTTTAACAACATTTACAAAATTATGAAAGGTTTAGAAAAAATGGAGGAAACCTAGTTCCAGGTATATATTCAAGATTTGGGTGAGTAAATTTAGGATGGAGAAGAGGAGGAACTGCTTTTCCTGGAGAGTAGTGAATCTGTGGAATTCTGTGCTCAACGAAGCTGCCTGATAAGGTATATTTAAGATACAGTCGGATATCTTTTTGCATAGTAAGAAAATTAAGGGTCATGCAGACAAGGCAGGCAAGTTGACCTGATTCCTGGTCTATATCAGCCATGATCTTAAATTGTGGAGCATGTTTGACAGGCCAAATGGCTCCTATTTCTTTTGTTCTTGTGGGCTCCAAGTCGGGCTAATGGGAATCTGTGTGTTTGAATTTAGGCAAAGTTGCAGACTCGTATTGTCCTTTGGGTGTGAAAGAGGTTCTTTCCTTGAACCACAAAATTGCAACATCACACTTTTTCATCCTCAGATTTTTCAAATTTCTGATTTATTGTCAGAGTACATGCATGACATCACATACAAGCCTGAGATTCTTTTTCCTCTGTGCCAGGCAGAATTACCACTTTTTATTGGTAGTGCAAAAAATAACTGTTCACAAAGTGCACAAGTGAACAAAAAAAAGAACTGTAAACAGATAATGAATGTAAACAAACTGACTGTGCAATACAGAGAGAACAAAAATATCAATGAAGTGCACTAGTAGGAGTCCCTGATTGAATTTGTCATTGAGGGATCTGATGGTGGAGGGGGAGCAGCTGTTCTTGAAGCTGGTGGTGTGAGTCATGTGGCACTCATACCTCTTTCCTGATGGCAGCAGTAAGAACAGAGTGTGTGCTGGGTGGTGTGATTGCTGCTGCTCTCTGACAGCAGCGTTCTCTGTAGATGTTCTCCATGATGGAGAGGGTTTTGCCAGTGATATCCTGGGTTGTGTCCTCTACCTTTTGCAGGGTTTTATGCTCAGGAGTATTGGTGTCCCCATACCAGACCATGATGCAGCCAGTCAGCACACTTTCCACCATACATCTGTAGAAATTTGCCAGGGTTTGTGGTGTCATACCAAACCTCTGCAAACTTTTGAGGATATAGAGGTGCTGAGTTGCTTTTTTCATTTGAGTGTTGGGTCAGTAAAGGTCATCCACCACTGTGACTACCAAGAATTTAAATTTGCTCACCCTTTCCATCCTTCATCCCCCAATGATCACTGGATTATACACCTCTGGCTTTCTCTTCCTGAAGTCAGCAATCAACCCTGTAGTTTTGGTGACATTGGGTTTTGTTGGTGCACCATTCAGCCACATTTTCAATCTCCCTCTGTATGCCGACTCTCACTTTCCTTTATACAACCCACTACTGTGGTACCATCGGCCAATTTGCAGATGATGTTTATATTATCTCTTTAATGAGTTCGAGGGAATAATTCAGGGCTCTATTTATTGGAGCACTGGGTAAAAATGCACTCAAGGCTAGTCAGTGTGTAGCTGAGACAAGACCTCAATACAAACTCTACTGATGGCTTCAAGGTTAGAAATACTGGAAGGATTTTTTCTCATCAGAATAGAAATTAACTACTTTGGTGGGATCATAGAAGAATAGATAACAGAGATGGATGGGTGGATAAGATGAGGGAGTTGATGGATGGATTGATCAATGGATAGGTGGGTGTCTGGTTCAATGTGCGGTTGGGAGATAGGGAAGGGAAGGGGTGGATGAGTGCTTGACTAGGTGGTGAAAGGAGGCCTTTGTAGATGGGGGAGCAAGGTTGCATGGATGAGCATTTGGACTGGTGGGGAGAGGATTGTGGATGGATGGCAGATTGAGTGGAGGGAGGGAATCTTTGGATGGATGGGCAAATGGTTGATGAGGACGGAGAGAGCCATGACAGTATGGATGGATGCTCGAATGGTTGGTGGCACAGATGAATAAATGGGTCATCAAAGATGGATGGGCAGATAGATGGAGAGAATGAGCTATGGTTAGAAGGAAGGACACATATATGGAAGGATGCATAGAATGGTTAAAGGAAATACAGGTGAATCTCTGAACATTATCTCTGTCATTGTATGAAAACTTGACTCGAGAAGTGATTACTTATACAGAGCCATAACATTCTCATGTCATCGATTTTATTGATCGTCAACTGACCTTTACTTACCTCTGTGAGCCACAATTCAATTCAAAATTCAAACCATTGAAATAAGAAACACAAGTCGAAGGAAATGGGATTAGTGAGAATGGGAACTCTCGGTTAGGGTGTTTGGGTGCGGAAGAGCAGTAGATGTGTGAATGATGTCTCAGAGCATCTTATTATATTTCAATGGGTTCTCAGTCTAAAGTGCACCTCTGCTGAACACATTTCAGTGGGGTTCAATTCCCAGAATACACAGAATTAAGATTTTCCACCGGCCAGAAACTAATTCCTCATTCTGAACCATATCTTTGTTTTTGCAGTTGTATTCATAATCTTTGGAAAACATGAATAAAAATATTGAATGCATTGTGCTGAGACCTGGCCATGTTTATAATACTGAGGATCATATTCTAATCCCTGAGGAATGCCCATACCGAGGGATCCAGCTCTAATGGATTAGAAATACTGTGCATCTCTTGACGTTCATCCTTTCTACATGAGGCTGATTGAAACATCTGTCAGATTTAAGTAAACACAATCTTAATCCAGCATGACAAAAATATTGCAGCATCCTCTGATTAAATCTGCCTGGCCCAACTATCCATGGTGCTTAGCATCCATTCACTTAGTGCAGTTTAAATATTAACAGGGAATGCAGAACATCATTGGCTTAACAGCAGGAAAATCTGCCTCCAATCACACTGTCTCCTGTCTGTCTTTCCACAGCTCACTTATTTATGGTGATTACAAATACTTCAATCAATTGAAATTGCAAGGCTTCTTAGCACCAGCTTAATATCTGGGCATTTGTGATGAATGTTCTATTGAAAAATGGATTGCAAAATTAATTTGTATTAAAATAATGTAGGTTTCAATGGGAGGTATTAACCCAAACTTCTGCAGTCTGACAAAGTTGGGTTTTGAGGAGTTTAGTTCCAGATTAATACTGGATCACCAAAAGCCACTTAATTTGTCATTTTAATATTGCAAACTTCATCTGGGGTGTTAAAAGTGGATGGTCTCTCCTTCAGTTTAAACTGTACTCTGGTTTCAACACTCACCTCTCACCAAATCTCTCCACACTCGTTGGAAGTCAGCAGACTCTAGATGCTGTAAGTCTGAGAGAGAAGCAGAAAAGACTGGGCATATTCAAGCAGCATCCAGGCAGAGAGGAACAGAGGAACAGAGTTAAAGTTAACCCTGGAGCAAAGATTCATGATTCTTTTATTGTCATGTAATAAAAGAACAGAAAATGCAATTCGGTAAGGCAGAATAGATTTGCCATCAGCAGAATTTGCTCGGCACCCCTTACATTCAGAGAAAGAGAAGCAAAAAAGACTTCCCAAGAACCATTGAGGGTTCATGGATTAGCCTCCAATGTTTCCATAGCCTCCCCAGCCACGGACTTCAGGCTATATAATCAGCAACTAATTTCCAGGTCTCTGGCATAATCAGGAAGCCCTCAGTGCCTTCGGCAACCTCTGGCATCTTGGTCCTGATACCTGGTACCCTTTCAGCCAGACTAGAGTCAGTCTCCAGCAGCCCACAGCCTGCATGGGTTCCTCACCTCCTCATAAATAGCCCGCCACTTGTGTGTTCTTCAGCTGTAGAACACCTCGCTCGTCTGCTGCCCTGGTCACCACCCCATGGGTTGCCTCCTCTGCTTCTCCTTCTCAAACGGAGTATAGCCTCCCCATTTTATAGTGCCCCACACCAGTCCTCTGCTTCCCTGGAGCCCGCAAACCCCCGAGGCTGCAGCCAAACAAAGGCGCCACAATCTTGGGCCCAGACCCCGCGGTTGAAGGATTTTAAAATAAACCGTTGTTGGCTCCTTTAACAGGTCATTTAAACCCTGTACAGAGCTGTCAGCAAAGAACACTCTGCTTCAGGAACTCTGTGGATCGAACAGCATCAGTGGAGGAAAATTAATGGTCAACATTTCAGGCCGGAACCCTTCATCGGAGGGGAGGTAGCCTGTGTAATGAGGATGGTGGGCAAAAGGAGCTCGGTGAGCCAATAGAGCACAATTTCTCCACCCCTTTGAGCTCCACTCTCACCCCCCCTCCCTTCAGTAAAACACGCCTTGACGTCCCTATATCCTTACCTTTGAGCACCACCACCCTCCACATTCAACACCTCCCTAAAGTCCCCAGCCCAAAATGTTCCACCCTGTCCTCGGTCCACTGGCTATGTCCCTTCTCCACTATTGTTGTACATGTGCACTCAGTAAGCATTTAAAACATCCATAGTTTGTGGGATTGACTGTCACATTCAAAGTTACTTTTTAAATTGGCTCATTAAAACTACATTTAAATCACCGAAGTTGGATTTAGTAGAAATTCTGTCTCCAACTTAATGGAAATTGTGCTACCATTTTTCATCTGCAGTTCAGTGTGGGCTCCTGTCTGCACTGTTCCATGGCTGATTAGATTACATCTACTTCCTTGACAATTGACTGGACTCACACTACAACAGAATATGGGTAATGTGATTGATGGCTTATCTCATAACCAGCTTTTTTTCTTGCAGAATCATGTGCTGGGATGTTTCCTGTGTTTAGCGTACTGGGAGAAAATCACAGTCAACTCTACTTTATGATCCATAACCAGGCAACAAGCATTTGAAGTTATTTCCACTGGGCCAGAGGAGAAAACTGATGAGATTGAAGGCTCTGTTTTTAGTTTTCTTTGCAGGTTCCCTTGGTCATGCTTTATTGGTGAATCTCAGAAGTGCAGGTCTGGAAGAAATTAATAACCAAAACTGCTGGAGTGATGGTGAAGCCCACAAAATGTGGGAGGAACTCAATGGGTCAGGCAGCATCCAGGGAAGGCAAATGACAGTCAGTGATTTAAGCTGAAATCCTACATCGGGATAGATATTCCTGACGAAGGCCCTGGGCTTGAAACATCACCTATTCTCCAGCATTTTGTGGGTTTCTCCAGTTTTCTCAGCAACTGCAGTCGGTCTTGTTTACCTGCTGGAGAAACCCGACTGGTTGATCAATATCCTCCATCAGTAAATTCACCTGTAATGAATCCCAGTGGCACTCAAGGTACTCAATCCCCAGTACCTTCCAATGTGTTTCAGAAAACCTTCAAGTGCAACACTGACCTGTATAGCTCAGTTTCAGGGGCATGTGGGCATTAGCCTTTTATTAGCTGCCGAGTAACATATATGATGGTGCTGTTTTATAAAACATCAGAGAGGTTGCTTCTGGAATGTTGGGCACAGTTGCCTTGGATGACGTTACAGAGAGATATAGAGGAAATTCTGTTCCTGAAGATGGAATTTCTCAGTTATGAGGAGAGGTTTGATTGGCTGGGAGCAGAGGGGAACCTGAGAGGGAAGCATGAAATGATGAGGGTGGAGATAGAGGGCGGTGAGAAGGTTTTTCCATGGCAGAGCTGATTATGATCAGACCAGATGTGAGATAAGGAGAAAAGGCTTTAGACCATGAAACATAGGAGGAGAATGAGGCCATTTAGCCCATTGATTCTGAGCCGCCATTCCATCCTGGCTGATTTGATGTTCTTTTCAATATGATTCTCCTGCCTTCTCACCATAATCCTCAAGGCTTTTCCTAATCAGGAACCTAATGAACCTCATAACGTGATCATTTAAAGGGGGTACAAGGAAGCTTAATTTTTTTCAACCAGACAGAGATTTTCATGACATTTAAGAAGTATCTGGGCAAACACATGCCCAGAAGGCAAGAAAAGGCTACAGGCCAAATGCAGGTAATGGGATTACTCAGGATGGGTGCAGAGAGGATAGGATGATGGACCCTTTTCTGCGGTGTCTGATTCTAGGACTCCAATTCCTCTTCACTCTAGCCCTACAGAGTTGACTTGGTGCTGAGTCTGTGTCCCCAGTTTAAGACTGAAGGGGATTGGAGGGCTACAGGCCTACTGTGGGGAAGTGGGACTAAAGCAGTAGGGCACATTGTTCAGCATGGAGAACCCTGCTTCCATGCTGTTGGACTCCATAATTCCAGACTGTCCACCATGAGTAACTAGTCTTTCAGCATCCATGTATTCAATTACTTTTTGATCAACTGATGCAGTGGACCAAGGAATGGCAAATGGAGTTTAACTCAGACAAGTGCAACGTGTTCCGTTTTGTAAGAACCTACGGAGTAAAAACTTACAGGGTTTGTTGTTTAATTGGTGCATTTAAGCTGCACAGTCTTTGTTACCATGCTGTAGCTCTAAAATAATTAAATGGTAGGCCCCTAGGTATTTGCAAAACACAAGAACACAGTTGTAAAAAAAAGTAGTTGGGTTTCTCCAACATAACTGCAGATGTCAGCAGCTACTTCCTCAGGAGTGTGCAAAGATGTGTGTGCAAAAGGTGTGGAAGCATCCCAGGATGTCACAGGCAAAACCATCTCCACCATCGAGAACATCTACAGGGAACGCTGCCGTCAAAGAGCAGCAGAAATCATCAAGGATCCACACCGCCCAGCACAAGCTCTGTTCTCACTGCTGCCATCAGGAAAGAGGTGTCAGTGCCACAAGACTCGCACCACAGGTTCAGGAACAGCTGCTCCCCCTCCACCGTCAGATTCCTCCTCAACAAATTCAGTCAGGGACTCATTTAAGGACTCTTACTGATTTTTTTCTCTCTGAATTGCACAGTTTGATTACAGTTCTTTATTTGTTTACATGTGTACATTGAGTACACTTTTTTACACTACCGGTAAGTGGTAATCCCACCTCGCTCACAGTAAAAAAGAATCTCAGGGTTGTATGTGAGGTTCTGACAACAACTCAGAACTTTGGACTTTGAATTGTGTTTGGAAAAGAACATTAGAAATGTTTGAACAAATCACTCTTAACTTGCCCAAATCTCAATTCTTCAGATATTTGCACGTCCAGCATTTTCTTGAATCACAAGTTTCTAATTTTCAAAAAGTCTGAATCAATTTTGTAGATGAATTTTTTCAGCTTTAATGCCTTCTAGTTTAATATTATTTATGAGAAATTGTTATATTAAAATCAGACTTCATTAGATAAAATCAAAAATACTTGGGAACAGGATTTAAATTTGACTCTATTGGATGTGGATTGGAACATAATTATTAAGTTGGTTAATACCTCTTCGTTATGTGCTCAACATTGTCTATTTCAATTCAAAGTGTTGCATAGGCACATGTGTCTAAGGCTAAATTGTCTCGGTTTTATTCTGATATGAGTCCCTGGTGTGACAGGTCTAAGAGCGGAGAAACGCCATTAATTCATAGGTTCTGGACTTGTCCTAATCTAGAAAAATACTGGAGCCAGCTGGAGAATGCATGGTGCGTTCATGTATAGAAGTGCTGATTGGAGCATGCGCAGTAGAGCACGGTGTGAATCGGGGCTTTAGAGTATATATACAACATGGCAGTGTAGAGGAGAACAAGTGAAACGCTCATAATTCTCTTGGATGGTACTTCATATTCACAGAACTTTAACACATTTTTAGACACTTATACAGATGCCATTTTAATGTTAAGGAAGATAGTTACATGTGTTAAATAAAGGATTTAAATGCATCTGGACTTGTATTGGAAATAATTGAAACATGTCGTGAATGAGTGTGTCACCTCACCTCCAAGCGACTATTTATTGGATTGAAGCTGTGTAATATGCAATGTCTTATTTAGTTTCTTAACTGGCCATATCATCTTATTGAAGTTTACCTTTTTTTCTTGTATAAGTTCTTTATTAACATCATTTTTAAATATTTTAAGAAGAAATGCTTTACTTTGGCTTGCTTGAGAATGGCGACAAATGAGGGAAGTCCAAACACTGAAAACATAAGAAACAGGAGCATCTGGCCAGTTAAGTCTGGTCTGCCATTCAATGGGATCATGGGTGATCTGGCTGTGAGGTCAGCTCCACCTATCTGCCTTTTCCCTGTAACCCTTAATTCCCCTACCCTTCAAAAATTGAAATGTGTCTTAAATTATATTTAAGGAGGCAGCCTTGAGCAGAAAATTCTAGATTTGCTACTTTCTGGGTAAAGCAGTTTCTCCTCAACACCGTCCTAAATCTACTCTTGAAGCTATGTCCCCTCGTTCTCGTTTCACTTATCAGTGGAAACAACTTTCCTGCCTCCATCTTAACATTTTATAAATGTCTATAAAATCCCCTCTCATTCTTCTGAATTTCTGTGATCATTGTCTCAGGTGACTCATTCTCTCCTCATAAGCTAAGCCCCTAATCTCTGAAATCAACCTGGTGAAGCCCCTCTGCTTTGACTCCAATGGCAGTTTGTCCATTCTGAAGTAAGGAGACTAGAACTGCTCACTTCGCCAGTACACTGTATAGTTGCAGCTGGATCTCCTTGCTCTTACATTTCAGCTAGTACTGATATTATGTTCGGTTGAGAGGCAAAAACGTCTTGTCTTGGTCTACATGCATGGTTCTGAGAAGATCATGGAGGGATTGTGTACTCTGAAAATACTCAGCTAGTCACATCTGCTAACTATCAATGATTGTTTGTTTTAATAACCTTAAATCCAGGGTATCCTTCAACAGGGATGGTTCCTTGCAAGCTCATATCGACGTGCTCTGAATTCTGAGAAATGACTGATGCACGACATCAAGAATCATTCCAGTGCATCCTGGCTCTTCCGACACCAAGGCCAATACTTTCTCCTCTAGTTGAGAGACCAAAATATCACACAAGCTTCCAAATGTAGTCCACAACCACTCCAGATATAATTTCACTTGCATTCCAAACATGGTCCACTAACACACCAGATATAATTTCACTTGCATTCCAAACATGGTCCACTAACACACCAGATATAATTTCACTTGCATTCCAAACGTGGTCCATTACCACTCCAGATGTAATTTCATTTGCATCCCAAACATGGTCCATTACCACTCCAAGATGTAATTTCACTTGTGTTCCAAATGTGGTCCACTACCACTCCAGATGTGGCTTCACCAAAGCTTTGAACAATCTCAACATGGCTTTTTTTACTTTTATTCTCCAAACCCTCATGATAAAGGCTAATATGATCTTTCTCCCTGTCTATGTCTCTACTTGCTAAATTTATGTGCATCATGAACAAGCCCCCAATCCCTATGCATTCACCAGTTCCTCATCCTTTCAATAAGAAATTTCCATATAAACCTTTTCCTTTATCAACTTTTTTTTTCAGTTCACTTTTTACTTCAGCAAGTGAATTTTGCAATCAACACTAAAGTTTCATTTGCACAAACACAAGTGTCCAATTAAAAGTGGGCAATTTGATTTGCTCCTTGGATGTTCTACATGGTGATATTACTTCCACTCAGTAAATAGAAGTAATTGGATTTTTCACACGTAAAGATTCTGGTCAACAAATATTCTCTTCTGCAATGGAATATTCCAGTGCAGCATTAGATAATAAATGCTCGTTAAACAAGAAAGTCTGCAGATTCTGCACAAGTGCTGGGGAAACTCAGCAGGTAATGCAGAAGTATTCATGTCTTACGTACATACTTCATACTTCTCTGGATGAATTCAGTGACACTTGAGGTTATCAAGAACAAACTAGCCCTTGATTGGAACTCCCTTTCCATGCACATCCCTCTTTGTCTTCCAGGGAGAATATGGTTCCCAGATGCCCAGTGGATTGTACTACTGTCATCATTATGTCAGGTGTTGAATGAAACCACCACGTGAATCCTACTTAGTGGCTGCTATGATGTGGCAGCTGGACTTCAGTGCTTCAAATGAAAGGGAAGGACTTGCTGGAGATGTCTTCTCCATCTAAAATTGGCGGGACCTTGCTATCAGTGATAAGGCCACAGCCAGAAACTACGCAAAACACCCTGGTTCAGGTCTGCTTCATTTTGATTGATGGTGGCAACCAAATAAGTTCAGTCTAAATCTCAAAACATCATCATTCCCCCTGGTTTATTGAGCAAAGTCTATGCAATGGGTAGATGCTCTGCAGAATTTCGTGAAGTTGACTACCATCACTTCAGCACCTGTGCCTTACCTTCAGGCTCTACCCCTGTGTGGCTCCAATCAGGGTCTGGCTCAATTCAGCACAGTGGATACACTTAAGCATGCAGACTTCGGAGAAGGACATTAGACTCATGGCCTTATTCCCCACACAGGAGCTAGGGAGCAGCAACACACACTGGGGCATGGAAGAGAAGGAAATGAGCTCCTCACACACATCAGGCAGACCTCACAGTCCTGGAGGCGTCAGTGAAGAGCCGGAAGGGAGTTCTCGTGCAATCATGTGCTCTAATAATGCACAAGGACTGCCATTCAAAGAGCCTGAATCTGCCAGAGCTGAATCCTCCAAATCACAGAGCAAATCCTTAAGATATTTTAAAATGTTAAGGTATTTCATGGTCTCCAGCAGACTATCAAGGATAAGGCCAGCAGAGATACAGCTTTCATGCACACACATGCACACTTATTCACACTTGTACACATACACTTCCACACGCAAGTGTACAGCCACATTCATACATGTGCACACACAGATATTCACACAGAGTCACACAAATGCACACAGAGACACAGGCACATTCACACATGTATACACAGACATATATTAACATGTGTACACACAGATACTCGGTTAATCATAAAATTAACCTCTGTTAAGGTGTTTCAAACATCTTACCCAGAACTACATGACCCCTCAACCTTTACTCTGGCATTGACCTTCTAGCCCCTGAAACCCCCACAGGGAGGTGATGCTCACAACCGCTCACAATGAGAAGTTTGTTCACTGTTCTTTATCTCCTTCCTTGAGAGAAGATCAGTGAGGAGATGTAGAGCAGCCACCACTACAAGCCATCATGGGGTTCTGCTCCTCTCCCAATGAAGGAGACTACCGGGCTGCCAAAAACCAGCAGGCCACCGAGCTCCACCCATCGTCAATCTGCAGTCTGCCAGGTCAGTTCACCAACAATCCTTGACAATCAGTTCTGCCCTGTGGTTTAATCATTCAGTGACACCCTCATCTCTGGAAATGCAACTGACAAAGGGAACTTGCTTTCCCTTCGTCTGGCACCCGCTAATCGACTGCCTCTGTCCATCATCCTTCACCCTCCCCTGGATCCCCTCTCCCTCCTCAACCCATCCCACCCTGTCCACATTATACCAGCTCTCTCTCCTCTGTACCCTCAGTCCTGATGATGGGTTCTGACCTGAAACATCAACCATTCTTTTCCTCCGACAGATGTTGTTCGGCCCACTGAGCTCCTCCAGCAGCTCTAGCTTCCAGCATTTGCAGTCCCTCTTGTGTTTCAAGCCTGAGCCCTTCCTCAAGGTAGCTTGCTTGAGGAAGGATTCAAGCCTGAAAGGTTGGTAATATGTCTTTACATCCTAAGGATATTGCGTATTCCTCCATCATTTCAATCAGTGTCTGCAGACTTTCATATTTCAGTCCCTCCTCTCCTATGTTCTTGCAGGTACACAGGAAGGTCTTCCTGTTATCCCCTTCCCCAAATAACATGGAGTGGAAGGTACAGAGGGAATGTCTGAGTGGAAAGGAGTGGGGAGCAGGAGATAGAGAGAACACAAATGGGAGAGGAGGAGAACAGGGTACTGCATCTAAGCTATCTAGACGGGTCAGGATTTTATATGTCTCTATGAGATCCCCTCTCATTCATCTAAATTTCAATGTGCATACCTGGTCTAATCCAGTCTTCCAGCCATCCAAGGATCTGTCAGTGAAGTTTCACCCCACAGCATTTCCTCAGACCCTAGTACCATACCTGAGGAGAAGTTTGGAGGGGTGCAAAGACCAAGTGGGCAGCTGCGGCCTGTGGACTTGCACAGTTGAAGGGAACCTGGACAAGGGCTTACAGAGCAGAGGGGAATCATGCCTGTGTGCTGCTCCCCAGGGCAAGGATGGAGATGCTGCAATGACTGGCTGGGTAGATGCACATGGTGAACAGCTGCCATGCCACGTGCAGGAAGTTATAGGTGTGGAGAGCATTCCCACCCCCTCACCCCCTCTCCACAGCCTCACTCCTCCCCTCCTCATGGACACCCTCTCCCCATGGTCTTTCATCACCCACGGCCTTGTCCCATTCCATGGCCTCAATCCCTCCCCACAGTATCATCTCCCCATGGAATCACCCCTCTCATGGCTTCAGCCCCTCCCCAAGGAATCAACCATCCCACAGATTCACCCCCTCCCTGTGGAATCACCCCCTCCCACAGTCTCACCCCTCCCACATAATCATCCCCCCCATGATTTCACCCCCTCCCCATAGCCTCACCCCTCCCCACATCTTCACTCTTCCCCATGGCCTCTACCCTCCTCATGACCACCCCTCCCTAAATCCTTACCCCTCCCCACAGCCTCATCCCTCCCATACCCTCACCCCTCTCCACAACTGCCCTCACTATGGAAGAAATGCAGGAGGATCAGAGCCAGCACCACCAGGCTGAAGAACAGCTTCTTCCTGAATGACCAAAGGGACTGCTCACACTAACCCTCCGAGACTCTCATCGGTACAATACAATATCTATGCATTTATTTATTTGTTTAGATAAAATACCTGTCTTTCATATGTATTATGTGTCTGTATGTGTGTTATATTTGGTTGTGTGTCTGCAAATTTAACACCGAGGATCAGAGAACACTATTTCATACAACTAGATAACAATAAACTTGACTTGGCCTGATTTCACCCCTTCTCTCACAGCCTCGCTCGTCCGCAAGGCCTTGCTCTTCCCTTCAACTTCAACCCTCCCCCCAGAGCTTTGCCCCTCCCTAACTGCCCCAACCTGCCCGAACAACCTTTCCCCTCCTACACGAACTCCCTATGGCCTCACTCCTTAACCATGGCCTGTCATGTGATGACATTCTCATTACATGTTGCCTTTGATCTAGACAGTGGCAGAAGAGGCACAGACACGAAGACTGGCCACTTCTGTCATGTCTCACATTGGCCCAAGTAGAGTCGCAGGTGCTCTATGCCCAGGTGATCACCAGCGCCACATTGTCCATTTAATCATAGGGCCAGAGAGTGCAAAAACAGGGTATTTACATTGCTGATTCACGACTGCACCACCAGGTTTGGTTCAAACAGATCAGCAAGTTTTCAGATGATACAACACCGTTTCCCACAATGACGAGTTGTCACACAGAGAGATGTTTGGGTGGTTCATGAAATGATGTGAGACCAACAAAGTGAGCCTCAATGTGGACAAGACAAAGGAGATGATTGTGGACTTCAGCTGTACAAAGGTTGACCATTCTCCACGACACATCAATGGTTCGGTCATGGAGAGAGTGGACAGCACCAATTTCCTTAGTATGCACATAACAGGCAACTTCTCCTGAACCCGCAACAGCTCCTCATTTATCAGGGAGATGCAGCAGGGCCTACACTTCCTAAGGAGGTTGAGAAGGACCAAGCTACCAATCCCATCTTGACAACATTTTACTGGAGCACAATTGAGAGTGACCTGTCTGGTGGGGGTGGGGGGGGCATCATTGCAATGGTATGTTAGCTGCAAAGCATCAGCAATAGAAATATCATCAAAATGGCTGTGAAGAATACTGGGGTCTCCCTTTCCATTACTGTCAGCATTCATTGGGAATGTAGCTTGGATAGGGCTCACAGAATGAATGAAGACCCTTTCCATTTAACACACAGTACGTTTGACCCATTACCATCAAGAAGGAAGTAAAGGTAAAGATTCCATTATTGTCTGGTAATGCTACCTTTAGTATGTTACATACATGAAATTCTTTTAACTTTAAGGAAGACAGAGAGTTGCGACTTTGTCCAGTGCCCCTGATAGAAATGAGGCCACAGTAAGGAACAAATTTGCAACCCCTGGTTTACAAGACCAGTCCTCTGATCACTGAGCTATTGTCAAAATAGGGACTGCCAGACTGGGTTATAAGCTGTGAGTTTAATGAATTGTATGAGTACGTTTTTCCAAAATATTAATTTTCTATTCTATCTGTCTTGATACTTGAGATTATTTCGTGCCATGCATTGTGCGTGCTCCGTAGTCCAGAGAAATGCTGTCTCATACATGTACAGTCAGATGATAATAAATGAACTTGAACTTGAGTTGAACTGGGTGAAAAAAGAGAATGTTAGATGGATTTTGGTTGTTTGATGACTGTTGCTATAATTTAGGAGAATCGTGCCTTGGAAAAGTGTGTCAAGGAAGATGAAAATACTGTGGAAAAACTGCGAGCATGAAAATTCTCGAAACCTGAACTTGAATCTTCTCTGTACTCACTGCAATGCCTATCAATGCTATTCCCATTTGCCTGCATTATGTTTGTGTGTCTTTAGTTCAGGACAGAACGTATCAGGATCTTCACCAAATTGGAGACGCAACACATGGGCAAGCTGCTCTCTTGTGTGAGCTGCAGACCACTTTCCTTCAGGGGCGGGGACACAGCATGTAAATCAGCCTCCCGGAGGAGAGAAGGCATGCACCCAGTTCCCATTCTCACCCTTCGCCATGGCAGCAGAGGTCAGCAGGGCCTGTTCGCCTGCCTTTCATGGCCCATCAGATACCTCCGCTTGGGTCCTGGAGCGGTGAAACAAAGATGGAGGAGTTGGAGTATCATCTGATCTTTGCATCACTTCCATATGCATTTCCCCTCAGTGACACTAACACTAGGAATCATTTGCTGCACTAATGGGAAATGCACATGGAAATGAATGGGCCAATTTCCTGTCGGAGGTGATTTCATTCAAAAATATTCACTGCAAGAATTACCTCAGGTCAGATCAGTTATTGCTCAATCTGCACATAAGCAATGGGCTCTAATAGTCCTAATTTAAAGACTAATATATTTGATTTTATTTTCCTTTAGCTTTAGACATCTGAAAGCTCATTGCATAAATTTTCCATGTTAAATTAAGGTTTATTAATACTTTATTTGTGATCCACGGAAAACATATTTCAGTTGACCAAGAAATAATACATTTAAAGCACTTATTTTGACAGAAAATTGATTACATTTGCAAGATTAATTGTTAATTGTGACAACTACATTTGAAAGGAACAAACAAACATGTAGAAAACACTCAACGGGTCATGCAAATCTACAACAAGTAAAGATTCAGATTTCAGATTTATTGTCAGAGTAAATGTATGACATCACATACAATACTGAAGTTCTTTTTCTGGTGGGCGAAGCAGCACTAACACTTATTAGCTGTGCGAAAAAGAACCGACTCAACATACACATGTAAACAAATAAAGAAATGTAAACTAACTGACTTTGCAACACAAAGATGGAAACAAATCAATAGTGCAAGAGCCCTTAAATGACTCCATGATTGAGCTTGTCATTGAGGGGTCTGAAAGTGGAGGGGGAGCAGCTGTTTCTGAACCTGGCGGTGTGAGTCTTGTGGCACCGATACTTCTTTCCTGATGGCAACAGCAAGAACAGAGCATGTGTTTGGTGGTGAGATCCTTGATGATTGCAAACACTCTCCGATGGCAGCGTTCCCTGTAGATGTTCTTGATGGTATGATATGCTGGGCTGTGTCCACTAGGTTGTGGAGGGCTTTATGCTCAGAGGTATTGACATCCCCATACCAGACTGTGATGCAGCCGGTCAGAACATCTGTAGAAATTTGCCAAGGTTTCTGTTGTCATACCAAACCTCTGCAAACTCCGGTGGAAGTAGAGATACCGACATGCTTTGTTCACTATGTCGTTGTTGTGTTGGGTCCAGGAAAGATCCTCTGAGATAATGACTCACAAATTTGCTCACCCTCTCCACCTCTAATTCCCCCAGTGATCACTGGATCATACACTTCTGGCTTTCTCTTCCTGAAGTCAACAAAAGCTCCTTAGTTTTGGTGACATTGAGTGTGAGGTTGTTGGTGCACCATTCAGCCAAGGTTTTCAATCTCCCTCCTGTACGCTGACTTAATTCTCCTTAAATGATCACCAGTGTTTCACAAGAGCCCTTCATCAAGGTATGGGCAAAAAAACAGTTTATCTGGGATGTTTATTTGTTGCATTCAATCTGCAGTCTTTCTTGTTTAACTCCATTCGGAAGCGCATTTTAAAAATTTGGAAGTGTAGCTACGTTTTGGGTGTTTTTCGGAACTGACTGGCTCTGAGAAACCTTGGTGAAGGGCAATTCTGAAACATTGGTTTTGATGCGATTGGCTGGTGTCCTTGCATTCACAACAGGCTAAGGAACACTGGGCTGGAAAGGCTCTGGTCCAGCGCCTGGCTTCGCAAATCCTGGCTCGATTCTGATCTTCAGCACAGTCCCCCACAGAGTCTCCCTGCCACTACATGGGTTTCCTTCAGGTGCTCTGCATTCCCCCCACCCAACCCAAAGACATGCTGGTGGGCCATTGGCTGTTATAAATGGTTCCTAGTGTGTGAAGGGTGATGAGAGAATTCGCACGTGGGTGGGGATTTAATTGGCATATTTATTCCTTCCTCCTCTTGGGTGGTTTTAATACACTTTATTTAATATATTTTTAAAATTTATAAGTTCACCTTGGCAACAGGCCCTTCTGGCCTACAGGCCAAATAAACCCAGATAACCAATTAACTGACTGAGCCTATACAGCTTTGGAACGAGGGAGGAAACCAGAGGACCCAAAGGAAACCCATGTGATCATGGGGAGAACGTACAAGCTCCTTGAAGTTAGTGCTGGATTCGAAAGCCATTGCTCTAATACTGCTGTCTTAATCGTAGAACACTGCAGCACAGAAAACAGACCATTAACCTCTATGCCAATACATCATTCTGCTAGTCCCGCTGACCTGCACCCATTCCATAACCCTCTAGACCTCTTCCATTCCTGTATCTATCTAATTTATTCTTAAAACTTAAGAGTGGCCGATCTGATGGTTGTGGGTTATCATTGATATATCCTTCTTCACTTCTCACCCTTCCCTGCTCACTGTTTCATTTGACTGATTAACATTTTCAGTCTACTTGGGAGTGTTCTAAAGTAAAGCCTTTTTGGTTAGAAGTTAAAAACATTTTTGGAGAAAATATTAAGGGTTAAACTCCCACAGGACCCGATGCTATTTTTATTGGGCAATATTAAAATGGTTAGTCCTAAATTATGATTAATTGTGTATCAGATTGAATTTTTATGATTGGCTTTAGCTGTTTCTAGGAAGTGTATAGCCATTACTTAGAAACCAGATATGGATTTAGGGATGGAGAGATGGCATGCTTAATTGCATTCTTGTATTCCACCTGAGAAAAATAGCATAATTTATGGAATAAATATCAATTTTTCTTGAAAATATGGACCAGATATTTTGGTTTGAAGGTGTGAGGAACTCTTGAAGGCTCATCCCATTGGCAACTGTTCATTATTGTCTGTATTGAGAATAATAATATTTTGCCATTCTCTGTTCCTTTTTTTCTTCTTTTCTTTCTATATTTAGTTTAGGGGTAGTGGGTGGTGGTTGGAGGGTAGACTGGATGAGGTTTATATATAAACTTTATTTTTTTATACAACTTTATTGAATATATGTATGTATGGATATGATTTTAAAATTCTTACATAAAATGTTTACCATGCCAGATGACAGCTCATTCCACACTCCCACCACTCTCTGAGTGAAGAATTCCCCCTAATGGTTCCCCTAAACCTTTCCCCTTTCACTCTTAAGCCATGACCTCTCATATTTATCTCCCTTAATCTGTGGAAAGAACCTACTCATATTTACTCTGTCTATACCCCTCATAATTTTGTTAGTCTCCATCAAATTTCCCCTCATTCTTCTACACTTCAAGGAATAAAGTCCTAACCTGTTTAATCTTTCCCTGTAACTCAAATCTTCAAGACCCGGCAACATCCTAGTAAATTTTCTCTGCACTCTTTCAATCTTACTGATACCCTTCCTGTAGTTAGGCAGCCAGAACTGCACACAATACTCCAAATTTAGCCTCACCAATGTTTTAAACAACCTCACAAAATAACATCCCAACTCCTATACAATACATTTTATTATCTCTTTTGGATTAAGATTAGGGTTAAAGTTAACGGTAATCTTACTGCAATTGCTACCTGCCCTGATAAAGTTTCCAGTATTACTATACCAGAGATGGGGTGATATGGCTTTGTGCTTCCTATGTGCACTCCCCAAAGGAAGTTCAGTAAATTTCAGCCTTGGTGAAGGAGTGTTCAGGGACAGACCCATCTGTTGGGGTTGAAGGAACAGAGGGGTGTTAATGGACTTATAAAGCTGTAAAGACCTCCAACATGGAAATGGCCATTCAACTCACTAAGTCTACACTAATCGTAAACTGTCACTTCCACAACAATACCACATTTAAAAAAAAAAGTAGACAGACTGATCAAGGCAATTGTGAAGGTTGGGATGCAATGGGGTGATGAATACATTACCAAAGGTACGATCGATAATCAGGGGTATGGTGCTGAATAGAAAGAGGTCACTGGTGATTATGCTTCTGGGTGGTTGGGGGGAGCTCAGTATAGTAGGTCATTTAGAGAAAAAAATGTCAGGGAAGGTTTGGAGAGCAAGAGAGATCAGTAGATTCATCAATGAGTGTTTTAGGGGAGCTTGGGGTGAAGGGTCATCGCGGGAGAGGCAGCATGGAGAATAAGACAAGAGAATTACTTCATCACTTCCCTGGTATGGGTCTTCAACTCCAGATTGGAAGAAGGCTGAGGTAAGCCACTGTCTGTATATTTATCTCTATATATTTATCCATTGGCCGACTGTACCTGTGACTTCACCCACAGATTCTTGAATAAAGGTGACTGTTCCACAAATCCCCTCTCTAGTTCAGGACAGTCGACCAGCAGAGACGTACCTCCATTCTATTGTGAATAAAAGCTTGCCAGTTTTGCATAACTTCCAGTCTTTTGGAGTTATTGATGGTGTATCAATTTCATTCACAATAAATTTTGACAATGGAGCAGATCCTGAAACCGGAGAAATTGGAAATCAACCCTCAATTGCCTGAGACCACTACCAACTTCAAACTCTGGCTGTGCTGCTTCAAGGCATTCCTGCAGGCATCATCAGTTAGAGAGCGACAAACTACAGGTTCGACACCCCCGAGTCGGGCCCCTGTTGTACTCAATGATCAGGGACACCGCAACATATCTGGAGGACCCCTCCCCTCCTCGGACCACAATGTGTTCTTCCTTAATGTCATTGACAAGTACTTGCTTTTTCTCTTCACCATCCTCTGACACCTTCCCCAGTCATAAAGGCCCTACGCAGTCTCTTCACCCTGTTTGGTTGACCCTGCTATATTCATAGTGACAAGGGGCCCATCTTTATGAAGAACGAACTGCGCCAGTACCTGCTGGCCAGGGCATCACCACGAGCAAGACCACCAGTTACAACCCCTGAGGGAACAGGCAGGTAGAAAGGGAAAAGGCCACACTCTGGAATGCCGTCCTCCTAGCCCTACAGTCTAGAGGCTTTCCTGTTTTCTGATGGCAAGAAGACCTCCCTGTGGCACTCCACTCGATAAGGTCACTCCTATGTACAGCCACTAAGGCCACACCACATGGATAAATGTTTCATTTCCTAGGAAGTCCACTTCAGGGACCATGCTGTTGGCAGGGCTGACATCCCCAGGGCCAGTCCTTCTCCAGAAATATGTGAGGAGTCATGTCTGATCTGGTGTAAGGGTCTATCTCCTCCATGCCAACCCCCAATACACCTATGGGGTGTACAAAGGCACAATCTTTGTTAGGAATAGGCACCCTCAGGGTCTCTGAAAACAATTACTGATCACCCCACACCCCTTTCACCTGTTGCCATCCACGATGCATCATGGCATGTTAACTCAGGCCCAATGGATAGCATGCCATATTCAATGCTGCACAATGGCAATGACTGTTTTCAGTCACCCCAGACTGTTCAGGACCCCATTGCTACACCACAGATATACTTGCAGCGGCAAATCAGACCGCCCAAGAGACTTAACTTTGCGAGGTGTCTCAGGAGAATCGGTATGTCACCGAAGACTCTTGTTAACGTCTACAGGTGTACCTCAGAGAACATTCTGACTGGTTTCATCACTGCCTGATATGGAGGCACCAACTCTCAGGACAAGAATAAACTCCAGAGAGTAGTTAACTCGGCCTGCAACATCACAGGCTCCAGACTTCACTCCATTGAGGATATCTACATGAGGTGGTGTCTTAAAAATACAGCCTCTATCCTCAAAGACTCCCCCCTCCCCACCACCCAGGTCATGCCCTCTTCACTCTGCTACCATCGGGGAAAAAAGGTACAGGAGTCTAAAGACGAGCACTCAGCGGCACAAGCTTCTTCTCTGCTGCCATCAGGTTCCAGAATAATCAATGAACCAAAGACACGGCCTTGCTTTTCGTGGACTATTATTTTTATTTTTTATAGCGATGTCGTAAGATATTTATAATATGAACGTTTACATGATGATGCAGTTGTAAACACCAAATTTCATGGCTTGTTCATGGCAGTAAGTTCTGATTCTGATTCTCTTGTATATGATATTTTTCCAACAGTGAAAGGGTCCCCATTGTCATCCTGGTCTCAACCTCTTCTCACTGCTCCCCTTGGGAAAGAGGTACAGAAGCCTGAAGACTAGAACAGTTTGTTTGCAGCAGCTATCAGGATCTCCTTGTGGCTGTTCTGAGATCACAAAAAAGACTGTCTTCATTATTGCAAGTCATTGTTTTTTGCTGTGGGATACTGTGAAAATTAGTTACCACTCTCTCGTTCACATTTATTATCTCTTTTAAATTCATTTATCTACACTGTTGTCATTTCATTTGTAGAAAGTTGCTGTCCGGCTGCAGTATGACAAAGTTTTGGTGCACGGGCATGACAATCCTGAGTCACCAGTCAGGAGTGTGATGGATTACTCTCCACTTGCCCAAAGGAGTGCAATTTCAATAATGCTCCAGCGTATCAAATTATCCCTTTCATTTGCCACCTGAACATTGATTCCTTCTATGTGGAAGGGAAGGTTGAGAATCACTGCTCTGGACTCAATTGTTACTGAAATATTTTGCTTGAGAATAGTTGTCATTGGCCAGTTTCCTTTGGAGTGATGAAACCGTGCACGTAACGAGTCAATGAGGGACGATTAAAACAGTGGTTTTCAAAATATCTTTCTGAACTAGTGAGTGCAGGTTTAATTTTCACATTTAAGAGAAATTTGGACAGGAGCATAGATGGGAGATGTATGAAGAGGTCTGGTCTGGTGGGACTTGGCACAGTAATAGATCGCCACAGAATGTATGGGCTGAAGGGCCTGTTTCTGTGCTATACTATTCTATAGTTATAATAAATACCAAATATGGATTGTTAATAAATTTGCACACTTGACATAGTGCAAGAAAAAGTGACATTACAGTCGTGCAGAGAGCTCTTTTGTGGTGTCGGAACAGTCCACGATTAATGCAACAAGGGGATGTTCAAGAGCCTGAGAGCTGTTAGAAAGAAACTGTTCTTGTACCTATAGATGGAGATTTTTGGGCTTCTGTACCTTCTTTCCGAAGTTACCAGAGAGAAGAGGTGACCAAGGTGAAAGGGTGGGGGGGGGGGTGTTCTATATGATGTTGGCTGCTGTCTTGAGGTAGTGGTTCTCAACCTTTTACTTTCCACTCACATCCCACTTTAAGTCTTCTCTATGCCATCGGTGCTCTGTGATTCATAAGGGATTATGTGGGTGGAAAGAAAAAGGTTGAAAAACCACTATTTTAATCGTACCTAATTGACTCGTTACATGCACGGTTTCATAACTCTAAGGGAAATGGGCCAATGACAATTTTTCTCAAGCCATATATTTCATAGCAATTGGGTCTAGAGCTGTAATTCTCAACCTTCCTTCCCATTCACATATCACCTTAAGCAATCCCTTACCAATCACAGAGCACCAATGGCTTAAGGATTACTTAAAGTGGAAAGGAAAATGTTGAGAACACTGCAGTAGATGTTTTCAGTGGATGAGAGGCCTGTGATGAACCTGGTTGTGTTTATGACCTTCTTCACCCTTCTGAATTCTTGGGCCCTTTAATTACCAAACCAAGAGCTGATGCATCTTGTCAGCATATTTTCCACAGAGCACGTGTCAACGTTTGATAGAGTACAAAACAACAGGACAAATCTGCTTAGACTTCTCAGAAAATAGAGGCATGATGGTGCCTTCTTCACAATTTCCTTGAACTGCTAGATTCTGGAGAGGTTCCCTGAATTGTGACTCGCAGGAACTTAAAGGAATTATCCCTGTCTTTTCTGTCCAATCAATGAAGACAGGTAGTCTCTCTCCTTCCTAAAATTAACAATAAGCTCCTTAGTCTTGGTGATGTTGAAAGCACGGTTGATTTCTGGCACCAACCAACCAACCAGGTTTTAGACCTCCATCATGAATCCTGCCATATTTCCGGATTTTTGGCCAACAGCGCTGGTGTCATCAACAAATGTATAGATTGCATGGAAGCCAAACTTGGCTTCTTAATCATTAGGGTGCACAGAATGGAGCTGGGTAACAAGCACGCAGCCTTAGAATGCCCGTGTTGACAGTCATCGAGGAGTAGGTGAAGTAGCCGACCCGCAAACGAATGGTGTCTGCCAAAGTGGAAGCGAAGAGGTCTGAACTCCTATTGGCTGCTTCTTGATTTTCCCGACCTCACCACTGGGATTTCAACTAATCTTCAGCAGATATCACCTTGTAGCCTATGGACTGCCTTTACTGCTCCAGAGCCTTCAGGTCATCGCAGAGCACCCAATTGCAGCTTCCTGATTGGGTAGCTGCCAGCTTAGGGGCTTGTTTTGGATTGCGCTGGTGACTACATCAAAACCAACGACTATGTTGTCAGCAGCAATAGATTCTAATTAGAATTAATGCATTGTTAATACAAGCAAACACAGGCAGCGGAAACCAATAAATGCAGTTTAAAAATATGAGTGATTAAAAATTGTAAACATTGATTATATTACATAAGATAAAGAATATCTGAGAGGTATAAATTCCCTTTTTTTAATAAGGTGTGTTGGCTGGCACACACAACAGGCGAACCGGGTGATGGCGTCACGGGCAAATCCACGGCAGATCTGACCGTGAGAGCTCCGGGTACAGGGCAAGCACATAGCCTGGCGGCTGATATCATAAAGGTCCCGGGAGTCGGGAGTTCAAAGGGATTTAAACGCGCGTGGGAGTTCTATTAAAGTCCGTTGGTTCAACTCACTTTCGACTCTGTGTGGCTCTTTTGCTTGCTGCATGCCTGGTGTGACGACATTGGTGACCTTGACGATCCAAATGGCATTTGGACCCCACAGTGACCGACCCAAGCACACAGAATGCAGTTTCACTGCAGGTCTGGTTTGAAGAGACCGAAGCCCAATTCCAGGTCAGGCAAATCGTCCCGGGCACCACAAAGTAATACTATGTGGTTGGTTCACTCGATCAGGAAACAGCAGGCCACATCATCGACTTCTTACACCAGCCATGGGTTGCAGACAGGTATGAAACAATCAAGGTGCTCTGATCCGTACTTTCAGCCTCTCCCACCATGAGCGTGCAGTACGGTTGCTCCATATGGATGGCCTAGGCAACTCCTCACTATCAGCCTTCATGGCACTAGCAGATGGTCATAAGCCATGTTTACTATTTGAAGAAGTCTTTCTCGAGCAGATGCCAGAAGATATCTGCCTCCTCATCGCTGACGATGATTTGAGGGACCCACGCAGAGTAGTGGTCCTTGCAGATATCCTGTGCCACACCAAGCAGCATGGTGGGGGCTCCATTGATCAAGTTGCTACATCATGCCCTAAGGTTCAGGCTTTCCCCTAGCCACCAACAAAGCTGCTGACACCTGCAGCAGGGAGCGACCCCAGTTCAGACAGATGGTGTTATTACACCAAAAGTGGGGCTCAGGTGCCCATCATTGCTGCCCACCCTGTCCTATTCCAGGAAATGCTGGGGCCAGTTGTCGCTAATGGCTATGGCGGCTGGCGACTGTGATAGCCTTCTTTACTTATGGGATCGATATTCTGGGCAAAAGTTCCTTGTACACACAGGGTTAGAAATTAGTGTCTTGCCCCTCTTGAGACATGGCACCCATACTGGGAAGTCAGGATTGGCACTCACCTCTACCAGCAACAGGAGAATTCGCAAATACGGCATGCGAACCATCCCACTACAGTTCGGTTCCAGTTGTTTCACCTGGTTGTTGACGCTGGCAGCAGTGTCACAGCCCTTATTGGGTGCAGATTTCCTCTGGCCACACTGCCTCCTAGTGGACCTTGAGGGACAGCGCCTTGTGAATGTCAAGACCTTCAGACCTTCTCACTCACCAAATCCAAGTTACCAACCCCACACCTGGACTCTGTGACTTTGTCAGGCAATGAATTTGCCAAAGTGCTACTGGAATTCCCAACCATTACAACGCAGTTCTCCACAGATGCTCCTAAGCATGGTGTACAGCACCACATTCCCACTCAGGGACCCCTGCTACATGCCTGGGCATGCAGGTTCCCATCCAACAAACTCCACCTCGCCAAGGAGGAGCTCATGAAAATGGAGGAGATGCAGATCATCCAGCGCTCTGACTGCCCGTGGGCCTCTCTGCTGCACATGGTGCCCAAGTCGGCTGGAGGATAGAGGCCGTGTGGTGACTACAGAAGGCTCAACGATGCCACCATGGATGACTGCTACCTAGTGCCCCACATTCAAGACTTTATGGCCATTTTGGATGGGGCACACATCTTCTCCAAGGTCGACCTGGTCCTTGGGTATCAGCATATTCCTGTCCACCCCAGTGATGTCCCCAAGACGGCCCTCATCACCCCATTCAGCCTATTCGAGTTCCTGCAGATGCCTTGGACTCAAGAACATGGCACAGACCTTCCAGCAGCTCATAGACTTGGTGGGGTGTGGCTTGGATTTCATCTTCATCTGCTTAGATGATCCCCTAAGCACCAGCCGCTCGCACCGAGAGGACTTGACGCACCTGCACCAATTCTGCCGCAGCCTGAGTGGATACAGCCTGGACATCAACCCGCGACGTGCCAGTTCAGGCCGTCAGCCGTTGATTTCCTTGGGCACCACATTGACCAGCATGGAACAGTTCCCTCACTGATGAAAGTCAAGGCCATTCACCAGTTTACCAGTCCCAGTACAGTCAAGGGCCTACAGGAGTTTGTGCGCATGATCAACTTTTTCCACCAATTCCTACTGTCAGTGGCCTCAATCACGTAACCCCTGTTTGGACTGATGCCTGTCAAGGCCAAGGAAATCACCTGGGACACGGAGTCAATGGTGGCTTTTGAGCTGGCCAAGGAAACACTTGTGTTCTTCAGCCAGCACCTGCGACTTCCAGAGCTGAAATACAGGGCCTTCGACAGGGAGCTGCTAACCCTCTCCTCAACATCCGGCACTTTCATTATTTCTTGGAGGGGCGTGAGTTCACAGTCTTCACAGACCACAAATCCCTCACCATCGCATTTGCTAGTGTCAAATCCATGGTCGGCACAGAAACAAAGCCACCTGTCATCTATCTCGGAGTATGCCACCACTGTCAAACACATCTCCAGGAAAAACAACGTTGTGGCCGATGCACTGTCTTGCACCTTCATCTACTCAGCGCATTCCCTGTCTCCAGGGTTGGACTAGCGGTGCTCGCCGAGGCACAGCAGTTGGATGAAGAAATGCTGGCCAACCGCACCATTGTCTCGGGCTTGCAACTTGAGGACATTCCCAACGGCCCAACAGGCAACAAGCTCTTCTGTGAGGCTTTTGGTTCTCAACACACTATGTGGTTTGGCCCACCCGTCCATTCAGGCAACCATCCAACTGGTGGCAGATAGATTTGCTTGGCATGGCCTAATGTAAGCTGGTTGGGCACTGGACCAGGATGTGCACACACTGCCAGACCACTAAGGCCCAAAGGCACATGAAGACCCCACTTAAATCCTTCCAGCCATTTGGGAACTGTACATGGAGCACAACAAAGAGGGCCTACTGTGGACCTGCACCCCTAAAATGATAGAATGAGAAGACAAAATGAACTGACCCAGTGTGTAAAAGTAGATCACACAATTTTCTTGTTTATTTTCATTGTGTGATGACATTGTTTAATGGGTTTATTGTATTGTATATAATCATATAACCATATAACCACTTACAGCACAGAACAGGCCAGTTCGGCCCAACTAGTCCATGCCGTAACAAATCCCCACCCTCCTAGTCCTACTGACCAGCACCTGGTCCATACTGCTCCAGTCCTCTCCTATCCATGTAACTATCCAGTCTTTCCTTAAATGTAACCAATGATCCCGCCTCAACCACGTCTGTCAGAAGCTTGTTCCATATCCCTACCACCCTTTGCTTAAAGAAATTTCCCCTCATGTTCCCCTTAAAATTTTCCCCCTTCAATCTTAAACCATGCCCTCTAGTTTGAATCTCCCCCACTCTTAAATGAAAAAGCCTATCCACGTTTACTCTGTTTGTCCCTTTTAAAATCTTAAACACCTCTATCAAGTCCCCTCTCAATCTTCTACGCTCCAAAGAAAAAAGCCCCAGTCTGCACAACCTTTCCCTGAAACTCAAACCTTGAAATCCTGTCAACATTCTCATGAACCTTCTCTGCACTCTCTCTATTTTGTTTATATCTTTTCTATAATTTGGTGACCAAAACTGTACACAGTACTCCAAATTTGGCCTCACCAATGCCTTGTACAATTTCATCATAACCTCCCTACTCTTGAATCCAATACTCCGATTTATGAAGGCCAACATTCCAAATGCCTTCTTCACCACACCATCTACCTGAGTATCAGCCTTGAGGGTACTATTTACCACAACTCCTAAATCCCTTTGTTGGTCTGTACATCTTAATAGCCTACCATTTAATGCATATGACCTATTTAGATTTGCCTTTCCAAAATGTAACACCTCACACTTATCTGTATTAAATTCCATCAGCTATTTCTCAGCCCATGCCTCCAGCCTTCCTAAATCACCTTTTAATCTAAGGTAATCTTCCTCACTGTCCACAACACCGCTAATCTTTGCATCATCCGCAAACTTGCTTATCCAATTCTCCACCCCTATTTCTAGATCATTAATATATATAACAAACAATAGTGGACAAGGACTGATCCCTGAGGAACTCCACTAGTCACCGGCCTCCAATTGGACAAACAATTTTCTACCACTACTCTCTGACACCTCCCATCCAACCATTGCTGAATCTATTTCACTACCTCCTCATTTATACCTAATGCCTCCACCTTTTTTCCTAACCTCCTGTGGGGAACTTTGTCAAAAGCTTTACTAAAGTCTAAATAGACAATATCCACAGCTTTCCCTTCATCAACCTTTTTTGTAACCCCCCTCGAAAAACTCAATCAGGTTTGTCAAGCATGATCTACCCCTGACAAAACCATGCTGATTACTCCCTATCAATCCCTGTACCTCCAAATATTTGTAAATACCATCCCTCAGAACACTTTCCATCAACTTAGCCACCACAGACATCAGACTCACGGGCCTATAATTCCCAGGTTTACATTTAGACCCTTTCTTAAACAGCGGAACCACATGTGCCACCCTCCAATCCTTTGGCACTACCCCTGTGGCCAGTGACATCCTAAATATCTCTGTTAATTGCCCTACTATCTGTCCACTAGCCTCCCTGAGTGTCCTTGGGAATATTTTATCTGGTCCCGGAGATTTATCCACCTTTATCTTTTTCAACACAGCCATCACTACCTCCTTGGTTATCCTTATATGCTTCATTACCTCCCACTATTTTTCTTTACCTCAACTGGTTCAATATTTTTTTCCCTAGTGAATACCAAGGCAAAGAAATCATTCAGAATTTCCCCCATTTCCTCTGACTTCTCACTCAACCTACCCTCACTATCTACAAGGGGTCCAATTTTATCCCTCACTAATCTTTTACTTTTAATGTACTTATAGAAACTCTTTGGATTTATTTTTAATCTGTCTGCCAAAGCCTCTTTGTGCCTTTTTTTGGCCTTTCTAATTTCTTTCTTAAGATTCCTTCTACACTCCTTGTAGTCCTCCTTCAAATTCTCAGCTCCCTGTTTTTTATACCTTTGTACACCTCCCTTTTTCAACTAACCAAATTTCCAATATTCCTCAAAAATCAAGCCTCCCTATGACTTCCAGCCTTTCCTTTGATCCTCACTGGGACATAACTACTCTGTACCCTCAAAATTTTTTTTTTGAATATCCTCCATTTTTCATTTATACCCTCACCTGAAAATATCCTGCCCCACTCAATACTCCCCAAATCCCTTCTTATTCCTTTGAAATTTGCTCTACTCCAATCCAGAACCTCAACTTTAGGCCCTTCCTTGCTCTTCCCTAAAACTACCTTAAAACTAACAGAATTATGATCACCAGACCCAATTGGATCTCCAACATTAATGTCTGATACCTGACCTAGCTCGTTCCCTAACAGGAGATCCAGTATTACACTGTCCCGAGTCGGTTCTTCCACTAATTGATTCAAAAAACAATCTTGAACACATTTAACGAACTCTAGCCCATCCAGCCCTGTAACTGTATGGGTATTTCAATTAATGTGAGGGAAGTTAAAATCTCCCATGATCACTACCTTATGATTCTCACACATATACGTTATCGCTCTACACATTTGTTCCTCTAGTTTTCTTGACCCATTTGGTGGTCTGTAATACGCCCCTATGAGCACCCTCATGCCTCCTTCATCCCTCATGCCTCATGCCTCCTTCACCCCTCAATTCCACCCAAACAGCCTCACTGGATGATCCCTCCAGACCATCTTGCCACCTCACGGCACCTAACAAGCAGAGCAACTCCTCCCCCTTTTTTACCCCCTGATCTATCACATCTAAAACAAATGTATCCTGGAATGTTAAGTTGCCAGTCCTGCCCTTTTGTAGCCAGGTCTCACTAATGCCACAATATCATGACCCCAAGTATCTGTCCATGCTCTAACGTTGAACATTTAATGGGTTGGGAGGGGGCTGGGAAGGAGGGAGGGAAGGGAGGGGGAAAAAGGGAAGAAAATGGCACTGTGTATATTCAAGAGCAAAATGTTTGTGTGTATTTTGGTTAATATGGTTCATAGTGCGAAAAATAAATAAAAAAAAAACAACCCTTCCAGCCGACACACAGGAGGTTTGAGCATGCCCATGTGGACATTATCGGTCCATTATTGATATCTCGGGGTGGAAGGTACCTGTTCACCATTGTCAATAGGTTCCCTAGGTGTCCAGAAGCCATGCCGCTTGGCAACACTTCCACAGAGTCCTGTGCCAGCACCCTCATTGCAAGCTGTGTTCCATGTTTCAGCCTGCCTGCCAACATCACTTTAGACGAATGGTGGGGGGGGGGGGGGGGGCGGGTCGCAGTTCACGTTCAGCCTATGGTCAGCACTGGTACAGCTACATATGACCCAGCTGCACCACACCATGGCCTACCATCCACAGTCCAACGGTCTGGTAGAGCTTTTCCACCGGCACCTGAAATTGGCCCTGGTGGCTTCCTCCGAAGTCTGGATTATGTGGATGAGCTCCCATGGGTGGTTCTTGGCATCTGCATGGCTCCCAAAGAAGACAGCCACATCTTCGACAGATTTGGTGTACGGTGCCCCACTGACCGTTCCAGAAAAGATTGTGGCAGTGACCCATGGCACTGAGGAGACACCCACAGCAGTGGCCTCTAGACTCCGAGAGAATACTAGCTCCTGACCCAACCTCATTCCATGGCCTGACACCTTCCTTTGTCCTCAAGGACTTCTGAGACTGCGACTGTTTTCATCTGCAGGGGCATGCACCGAACTCCACTCCAGTGGCCATACGAGAGCCAGTACCAGGTGGTGCATCAAAACAGAACCACATGCATCCTCGACTTGAATGGCCATGAGGAGACCTTCACTATTGACAGCCTCAAGCCAGCATACCTTGACCTGGAGCACTCTGTGACTGTTCCATCCCCATGCCGACGAGGTCAGCTACCCAAGCAGACTAAAGAGATGGTGGCCGAGGACTCCACATCTCCTAATGCCAGTTCTGAGGGAGTAATGATTGTCATATAGTGGCTCACCCATGCAACAAGCAAACTGGATCATAGAGTCGTGGACAAGTCCATGGCAGATCTGACTGTGAGCTCCAGGTACGGGGCAAGCCCACATCCTGCCAGCTGCTGTCATAAAGGTCCTGGGAGGCACAAGTGTCATTGGGTTCCGAGGGATTTAAATGCGTGCAAGAATTCTATTAAAGTCAGTTGGTTCAACTTACTTTCGACTCTATGTGGTTCTTTCGCTCACTGCGGGCCTGGTGTGACTACAACAGGAAATTTATTTATAACAAATTATGTTAAAATAGAGTATTTTTCTGTCTTTGGTTTCATTGTTTATTTCCCTTTATTTTACTCTTTCCCTTACTGGGGGATATTCTTCTTTTTCTTTTCAATATTATCTTTGATATATTATGAAGAAAGTCTCAATTGCTGATTCAATCCAATCTTAGATTTAATGTTTTGGCTAAGATTAAGTTAACTAACAATTTGGGGCTATGTTTTCGATTTAAAATTTATGTACGTTATGTTTTTTGGTATGGCCAAGGCCATCCATGAGATTATTATGTATGAAGGTATTTTTTATATTAACCTCAATGAAAATATTTTAAATGAAAATATATCAATGTAACACTAGTGGAATTGAATTAAGTGTGGAAGATTTTGTAAAAGACATGAAAGTAGCTGCTGACCAAGTTTCAATTTGCACAAGAACACCAAGACAGTTAAGAAAGTTGATGAAATGGAATTAATGTTGATATCTTGACCTCAAATCTACCAGACAGCCAATTTATTAATCATCATTAAATACACAAAGCTGGAGAAACTCAGCAGGTCAAACACCATACTTTATATAGCAGAGTTAAAGATATATAACCAACGTTTTGGGCAAGGTATGAGCAGAATGTAGTCAGGCACCAGAACAAAATGCTGAGAGGTGGGAATGGAAGGTGTTGAGGGACACGAGGAGGAGTACAGTCCCATAGGTAATGGGTGGATAGGGAGGAAGGTCACACCAGTAAATGGGTGGAAGGGGGGGTGGCTCTGAATGGAGAGGGAAGGGGTGGAGAGCTGGAGGAAAGAAGACAGAGGGATGGAGAAGAGAGGGAGAACGGGGAGCAGGGCAACAGAAACAAGAGAAGTCAATGTTAATGCCCATCCAGTTGGAATTAGGCGTTGCTCCTCCAATTTACAGGTGATCTTGATTTGACAGTACATGAGGCCATGGACAGACATGTCAGCGGGGAAGAGGGGTGCACTATTGTAATGGTTGGCCCCTGGGAGATCCCTGTCTTTGATGTGGACAGAGCGGAGGTGCTCAGTGAAGGGATCTCCCAGTCTGTATCAGCATTTTGTTATTGCAATACTGCAGAAAACAGTCATTTATTCATCAAAGAGAAACAGAGGCAATCCCCAGGGATAGAGTTAAACAAAAACTGTAGATGCTGGAACCTTAAGCAAACAAAGAAGTGCTGGAGGAGCTCAGCAGGTTGAACAACATCATGGGTAGAAAGGGTCAGTCAATATTTTGGATCTAAAGAAAAGTCCAGACTAAAAGTATTGACTGAGCCTTTCTACCCATGATGTTGTTCGATCTGCTAAGTTCCTGGAGCAATTTTGTATTGAATCCCTGGAATCCCTGGGCGGGGTAGTTGAGCAGATTTCTGTCACTTCTCATTTTATAATCCTCTATAAGCTTGCCCCACAACCTTCCACCTTCTCGAGAGAAAAGCCCCAGCCATTCTCTCCTTGTAATTTAGTCATAGTTATGGCAACATCCTTGTGAGTCTTTTACACACCTTTTCTAGCTTCCACAGCTGTATTCACTGTAGAGAAAAACACTCGAGCAAGTAAATAGTGAAGAGAGTCCACCTTTCAGAGAAGGGTAGGAGGTCTTAAATTGGATTCAGGTAGATAAATCCCTGAGGTCTGATCCGATAGTGCCCTCTGACCTTTTGCGAAGACAGGGAAGGAAATGGAGGACTGCTTGTCAGGATATTTGTATCGTCATTGGCCACAGGAGGTGTGGGAAGACTGGATGGTGGCTAGTGTTATGATTCTCTTTTCAAAAAAGGTTACAAGGTCAAGAGCGAGAACTACAGACTGAAGCTTAATGTCAAGAAAGGTTTCCAGGGGATTCTGAGATGCAGGATTTACATGCATTTGGAAAGGCAAGGGCTAATAGGGAGGGTGCAGAACATCATGCAAACTTCCCGCCACTCCACGGATTCCATCTACATCTCCCACGGCCCTTGAAGGGCAGCCCACATACTGTACACGATACTCCATGTGCCACATTCTCTTTTCTGCTCTCCTATCAAGGCTAAGGCTCAAGAGTGTGAGAGCAAACACTAACGGGTTGGTAACAGGAACTCGAGCACCGGCTCACCTCAGAACTGTGTGCTCAGCCCACTCCTGTTTACAATACTGACCCACAACCCCATCACCAGATCCAGCTCCAACAGTGTCCTCAAGTTAGTCGTCGGCCACATCAGCAGCAGAGATGAGTCGCAATGCAGAGAAGAGGTAGAAAATCTCGTGAAATGAAGTGAGAGTTACAACCTAAGCCTTAATGTGGAAAGATGAAGGAGATGATCATTGACCTTCAGGAGGACCAGGAATCATCACCCTCCACTACAAATCAGCAACTCTGTCATAGAGAGAGTGGAAACCACTAAGCTGATTGGAATTCACTTAACTAGTGACCTACCATGGATACTCAACATCTCCTCACTCGTGAGGAAGGTGCAACAGTGACTGCACTTCCTTAAAAGACTGAAGCGGGCAAGGCTACCGGCCACCATTATGTCCATTTAAATTGAATTTTGTTTTAAATGTAATATTTAGACATGCAGGCCAATTCAGCCAACGCGTCTGTACCACCCAATTTACATCCAATTAACTTACACCCCTGGAACGTGTCGAATGGTCAGAGCATCTGTGGAAAATGTACGCAGACATGGGGAGGACATACAAACTCCTTACAGATAGCGTGGGATTCGAACCCCAGTCCCGATCACTGGTGTTGTAAAGGCATAGCATTAATTGTTACACCAATCGTACAGCCCTCTTGGAGCTCTTCTAGAAGGAGCTATACGGAGAGTGTCCTTGCTGGCTGGATCACAGAATGGCACAGTTGCTGCAGAGAAATGGATCAGAGGTCAATGCATAGGACCATAAGAGTGGCAGAGAATCACCGGAGTGTCCCTCCTCTCCATTGTTGTGTGAAGTTGGCGTGCAAAATTATTGAGGGCCCCTTCCACCCCACACACAGAAGGTCAATGATCATCTCCTTCATCTTTCCACATTAAGGCTTAGGTTGTAACTCTCACATCATTTCATGAGATTTTCTACCTCTTCTCTGCATTGCGACTCATCTCTGCGGCTGATGTGGCCGACGACTGTTGTGTCATCTGCTAACTTGAGGACACTTTTGGAGCTGTGGTGATGGAGTTGTGGGTCAGTATTGTAAACAGGAGTGGGCTGAGCACATAGTTCTGAGGTGAGCCAGTGCTCGAGTTCCTGTTACCAACCCGTTGGTGTTTGCTCTCACACTCTTGAGCCTTACCCTCGATAGGAGGGCAGAAAACAGAATGTGGCACACGAGTGTTGTGTACAGTATGTGGGCTGTCTTTCATGGACCGTGGGAGATGTAGACGGAATCCGTGGAGTGGCAGGAAATTTGCGTGATGTTCTGCAGCTTTTTACGAATTTGAGCAGAGCTTTGTGAAAGTCCTTGCTCAAGTCCATGTCAACAACATCTTCTGCTCAACACAATGGGCCATGTTGTTCACAGAAACTGGTCAGCATTCAGAGGGATCATGGCTGCACTGGGCCTCAATCACTTTCCTTGGTCATCCACAAAACCTGTGATGCGTTTAGTGCCCAAAGGTCGATGAGTCTCAATCTTGAAAACACGCAGCAAAAGAGGCAATCATAGTCTTAGAGGGTAATTCTGAAGACTCTCTGTAAAGATTTTTTTAACATTTCTTATGCAGCCTTGAGAGTGTTGTCTCTGGCTCTCCAAACACACAATATATACCTACCCATCTTCAGATCTTAAAAGTTCAGTTGTGCCTTCAGTCAAAATGTCCTGGGAGGGTATGTCTTGTGCTGATTTGACCAAATCCATTCCAGCAAGTTGCCACACTCCCAATAACTCCCAAATCTTCAGTAACAAGAGGTGTCACTAACTGTTTTGCGAGCTCATGGATAATATTCTGCTGAGTCTGGTCTGCACCACGTCCTTCAGTAAAAACATTATGCTGGAGAAATTCAGCAGGCTAAGCAGAGCCCTTTGTATAGCAAAGATAAAAATAACATTTTGGGATTATAAAAGATGCTGTTTGACCTGCTGTGTTTATTGTGTTGTGTTTTTACTTCAACCATGGTGTCTGTGGACATTCATGTTTACCATGCTCTTCAGCCCTGATCCAGACATAGGCCAGAGATGAATTCCAACAGATTGGCCTTGAAAAGCGAACAATGTTTAATTGAGTTTATATCCCTCCCAGTGCCAATTACAAACAGCCACATGTGGAGCTGCAGGCTGTGGTCAGAAAGCAAGGGACAGCCCACCCCGATGCACTACAAATCAGTCAGTGGCTTCAACTAGGCATGTCTTAAGAAAATCTTCATCAGCATATAACCTCCTGTACCAGAGGTCCCAGCACACTTAATCGCTGCTACGCTAACATAAAGAAGGCCTGTTGTTCTTTCCTGAGACTGCATTTTGACAGTTCGGAGCACCGTGCATTGCTCTTTCTGCCACCATACAGATCCTAAAAACAGAGGTTCCAGAGATCAGGACAGCCAGAAGGTGGTTGCATGAGGCTGAAAAACAGCTGCAGAATTGCCTCAAGTCAGTGGATTGGGTGTGGTGTTCTAGAACTCAGCTGAGGATCTGAATAATTACACCAGGGCCAATACAGTTGTAGACAAGTGTGTCTCAGCAAAATCATTCAGGGTTTTTCCTCAACCAGAAGCCCTGGATGAACAGTGAAATCCAGAACCCACTGAGACTAGGTAATTTAAGTCTAGAGATGCAAAACACTACACAAGGTGTAGGTGCGACCTATGGAAAGCCATCTCCACAAGTGGAGACTCTGGATGAGAATGGAAACTTCGACGGCCTAAATGAAATGATCTGCAGATCTGTTGCTGTAGGAGACTGTAAAGTTTCACTCCAAGGTGAGCTCAATGTTCCCCTACTGTCAGTATCTGAAGATAATGTGCAGGCTGCGATCAGGAGAGTGAATCCAAGGAACGCATCCAAGGAGTAGCCAGCCAAGTACTGATAACCTGTGCTGACCAGCTTGCCAATGTATTCACACCTATCTTTAACATCTCATTCTGGCAAGGCATGGTACCTAAATGTTTCAAACAGATCTTAATCGTACTGGGGCCAAAGAAGTGTGTGGGAACTGGCCTAAATGACTACTGACCAGTGGCACTCACATCCACAGTGATGCAGTGCTTTGAGAGGCTGGTGATGAAATATATCAGTTCCTATCTGAACGGTGACATGGATCCGTTCCAGTTTTCAGCAACATGTCCCATCTCACTGGGTCAACACAAAACCCTGGTACAAATGGACAGCAAAAATGCATAAATCTGGATGCTCATTACTGATGACAGTTCAGCATTCAAATCCATAATTTTTCTTGAAATTGATAAGCAAACTCAACTGTGTAATTGGATCCTGGATTTCCTCACCTCCAGACCACAATCAGTGAAGATTGTCCAGAACATCTCCTCCACAATCTCCATCAGTACCAGAGCACCACAGGGCTGTGTTCTTAACCTCCTGCTCTACTCACTTTACACCTATTACTGCGTGGCTCGGTTCGACAATAACATCATCTACAAATTTCTTGATGATACCACAGTAGTGGGGTGTGTAGAAACAGTTTATAGGAAGGTGATTTGAAAACTTGGCTGAAAGGTGCACTAAACGACAACTTCTCATTCAATGTCACCAAGACCAAGGAGCTGACTGTAGACTTTAGGAAGGGATAACCAGAGGTGTACGATGCAGTGAACAGAGGTGGAGAGAATGAGCGAATGCAAATGCCTGGGAGTCATGATCTTGGAGGACCTTTCCTGAACCAAACATATTAATGCCATTGGGAATAAACCAAGTCTCTAATTTTTAATTTTTCACCAAATATCACTGTTGACATTTAAGCTGAAGGTAGTGGCGTGGTCAGGAATCCAGGCAAATGAGTTCTCATCACCTCCTTCTCAAGAGATTATTAAATGCTGGTGGTTCCATCAATGCACACATCCCACAAGTAAATAAAATAAAAGTTCTAACTTCACTCAAGTCCTTTTCTGAATGATTGTACCTGAATTTAACTGTACATCCACTGAACACAGCTACTGTGTAACTTTGCCAGTGTGCATCTCTTGTCAGCGCATAACTGAACCAGAGTCATGCTACATACAGCCGTGTAAACTTTACCTCAATTACCTTATTAATGTTTCATCCAACCAACTTTGACAGAAAATTGTGCTTGCTGATTATCTGTCCCAAATTTATGAAGTGATTTGAACGAGGCATCAGGAGGGAATATCTCAATTATTTCCATCAATTATTTGGGGCTTGATAGATATTGCAGTTCATTTTCTGAATAAATTTTGCCTTCTTGCTGACAGTGAGTGGGTGTTTCTCGAGCATATAATTATTTTTACAGACTGTCGCGCAAAGCAAATTTTTAACTTGATTTTAATTTCCTTTTCTTGCTTTGAGAATGCGTTTTTCTCACTCTACAACCTGTCACTACACAAACCCATCCTCCTCCCCCCCCACAAGGAAAATAGATTAGAATGTGGAACTATGAACATTTTCATCAGTGGAATAAAAAAACATTTGGCCAATCGTTCCCATAGAAACTATTCGAATCAATCCCATTTCCTTGATGCACGGTCTGGCAGGTTGGGTCATTTCAAGAGCTCATCCAATGACTTTGCAGATGAGACTTAAAGGTTACAAAATGTTCTCTTTATTTATATTTCATGATCTGGGAGCCATCAGCAAGGTTAATACCTAATCCTAAACCGTCCTCGGGATGATGGTGGTGAGATGCTTTTTTAAACCACTGCGGTTCTTCTGAGGAGGGTAAGTTAATAAAATATATGTTTAGAAAGGGAGGATAAGATTTGATAGTTTAGGTCACTTTTCACAAGCAAACATGACATTACTTAAACAGAACTAGAGACAGAGAGAGAGGGAGATTAAAAAGCTGCACCAGTCACCAGCTGGCAAAGTGAAAAGCCTGCTAAAGCTCCTACTTCAAGCTGGGTTTTGAGTTCCGAGTTCACCCTATTCTAAATCTCTGTAGTGGGTGGTTGCTGTGTTTCTCCTGAAATAGGGGAAAAGAAGAACTCTGTGTTAACCTGGAAGAAGGCATGTTTCTTTGGAAAGATACTTCGGTTGGCTGATTGAAGGAATCAGTTTGTGTGTCCAACACACAGCGAACATCTCCCTGCACCCACCAAAGTCATTGCTGACTGGTACCAACTTAAGTTAAAGCACCAGAGCCTGTTGAATGTAATGACTGTAATCTGAGCACAGTACTGAAAACTGTCTGATATCAGTGAATTTGGAGTCTTCTTTCCTTCTTTCATCTTTGGCTTGGCTTCGCGGACAAAGATTTATGGAGGGGTAATGTCCACGTCAGCTGCAGGCTCGTTTGTGGCTGACAAGTCTGATGCGGGACAGGCAGACACGGTTGCAGCGGTTGCAAGGGAAAATTGGTTGGTTGGGGTTGGGTGTTGGGTTTTTCCTCCTTTGTCTTTTGTCAGTGAGGTCACCTCACTGAACTTGGAGTACTGAACAGTAAATAACTGGTCGGTGAAAAAGAACCATCTTGAACACACACACACACACACACACACACACACACACGCACACACACGTGCACACACACACACACACACACACACACACACACACACACAAAAGCATGCACACACACCCACACACACACAAACACACAAACATGCACACACACACCCACATACACACACACCTACACTACTTACACACACACCCACACACATGCGCCCATACACACATGTGCCCACAAACCCACACACCCATACACACACAAACATGCACAAACACACACTCACACCCACACACACACACACCCACACACACACACTCACACACATGCACATATACACACACACAAACATGCACACACACACAAATATGCACACACACACACACACAAACATGCACATATGCACATACCCACCCACACACAGACACACATTCACACACACCCACACATACTCACAAACACACACAAACATGCACATGCACATTGTAACCCACACATACTCTCTCACACACACACCTACACACACACACACACACACACACACACACACACACACACACACACGCCCACCCACCCACCCACACACACACACACACACACACACACACACACACACACACACACACACACACACACATTTAGAATTAAGAGGGGGCTTAACTAACTTAATAGGGTTAAGTTAAATATTGATCTTATTTTTCTGTGTTAAATAAATGAAACCAGTTTTCTTTAGTATCCATTGTCTTGGTGGATTTCTGTTGCAAGTTTTAGGGCTTGTAACAGTACTTCTACAGTACAGCAGTGGGTGAAGTGCTTGGACTTGATGATGAAGGAATACCAGTACATTTCCAAGTACCTATAATGAAGCTATTCCCATGCACATGATGGTGTTGTCATTCTTGGTGAAAGAGATCGCAGGTCGGGGAGGTCCTGCCAAATAACTGCTCTCTCTGTAGGCAGCACGAACTGCAGCCACTGTGGTGGAGGGTGACAAACAGCACTCTTCAGAATGGTGCTGACCTTTTTTGCTCGATTGTGTTGGGGCAGCCCTCGTCCTGCAAGTTGAGGATGTTGGGTGTTCGAAGGTGAATCGCAAGCCGTAAGCTTCCAACCTGCTTTTGTATCCACTGGCTGGCCTATTAATGTTTCTGGACAATGGCAAGCGCTCCCCCAGGACGTTGATGGGGTCAATTCAACATAGGAAATGTTTCCGAACGACACAGGCATGTGGTTAGACTGCTTCGTGATGCACTTATTGGCAATTCTCAGTGGCCCCAGAGAACCTGGTGGTGAGCTGCATACCTCAACGTCTGCAGCCTCCTTGGTGAAAGTGTTAAGGATTGAGTTCCAGCATTTAGTCTCAGTGGTGATGATGAAGGAATATATTACCATATCAGGATGATGTGTGACTTGGATGGGAACTTTGTATCCTATGTGCCTAAAACCCTTCTCCACCCTTATGGACAAATAGTGATTTTGGCCTGGATGTGTTGGTGAGGCCTTGATAACTCATGGCCCTGAATGAACGTTTAGACTGATGGACTATGTAGCAATAATCATCCAATACATATGGTTTGCCTTGAATCATGTTAGGGTTCTTGGAAGATTTTTTATTTGCAAATCATTTTATTTTTCTTAATCCATTCCATCTACTCTGCCCAAACCATTACTTTATTTCCTGATTTGTAGATCTTTCCTTAATTACTATCTCAAATGATCATTGAAAGATGTTATTGATGAAGTGGTAGAAGATATTTGGAGCCAGGACACTGTTTTGAGGCATTCCTGCAGGGATGTCATGAGGCAGAAATTGTTGCCCTCAACAACCACAGCCACTTTATGCATCTCATGCTTCCAGTCACTGGAGTTTTGTTTTGTTGCCATTGATGTCTACTAATCTCAGTTTTAACAAGGCTTCTCAACATCATCTTCAGTCAAATGGTGTCTTGTGGTTAATGATGGTCACTCTCAATTCACCTCTGAAATTTAGTGACTTTGTCCAAGTTTGGAGGACAGGAATGGAATGCCCTGGCCAAACCCAATCTGGGCATTCGATGAGCAGGTGACTGTTGAACAAATGCTGCTCTATGGCAATGTCAGTCTTCAATCACACTTGAGTCAGAGCACGTGGACAACAGTGATTGCCTCGGTTTGGTTTAATTTGTGAACAGGAGCCATCTAGACAATTTTCCATTTGTCAGATGGATTTAACATTGTTACTGCACTGGAGGAGCTTGGAAGGGAGCCTGTTCCAAAGAACCAGGTCTTCAGTAATCCAACTGATGTGTTGTACCATGGCCTTTGTGTATCCAGTGCCCTCAGTCTATTTGTTTATATTCATTATCTGTTTACAGTTCTTCTATTTATTTACCTGTTTACGCCCTGCACTACAAATTAGTAGTAATTCTGCCTCACCTGCAGGAAAAAGGGAATCTCAGGGTTGTATGAGATGTCATCTGACAATAAATCTGAAATCTGAACCCTGAAATTCCCTTTTTCTGTGTGCGCATCAGAATTACCACTAATTGTAGTGCAAATATTAAACTGCACACTGCTTGGGCATGTAAACAAATGAAGAGCTGTAAACAAGCTGATACAGAGAGAGCAAAAGGAAAATCAATAAATTGCACAAATAGAGTTCCTTAATTGAGTCCCTGATTGAGTTTGCTGTTGAGAAGTCTGACGGTGGATGGGGGGGGGGGAATGGGTGAGCAACTGTTCCTGAACCTGGTGGTGTGAGTCTTGTGGCACCGATACCGCTTTCCTGATGGCAGCAGCGAGATAAGAGTGTGTGCTTGTTGTGAGGGTCTTTGATGATTGCTGCTGCTCTCCGACGGCAGTGACCGCTGTACTCAATAATGGGAAGGGTTTTGCCTGTGATGTCCTAGGCTGTGTCCATTACCTTTTGGAGGGCTTTACGCTCAGGGTCCCCATACCAGATCATTGATGCAGCCAATCAGCATACTTTCCACCACACCTCTGTCAGAATTTGCCAGGTTTCTGATATCATACCAAACCTTAGCAAACTCCTGAGGAAGTGGAGGCACTGATGTGCTTTCTTCACGATGCCATTGGTGTGTTGGGTCCAGGAAAGATCCCCCGAGATAGTGACTCCAAAGAATCTAAATGTGCTCATCTCTGATTCCCCACTGATCACTGGATTGTACACCTCTGGCTGTACACCTCCTTAGTTTTGGAGACATTGAGTGCAAGGTTGTTGTTGGTGCACCATTCAGCCAAGTTTTCTATCTCCATCCTGTATGCTGATTCATCCCCTTCCTTTATACAACCCACTACCGTGGTATCATCAACAAATCGGTCGATGGTGTTGTTGTTGTACTGAGCCACACTGTCATAGGTGTAAAGTGAGTAGATTGATGTCTGTTTGAAACAGGTGGGTACCAAGCCCTGCTGGAGTGAGATGTTGAAGATATCCATGAATATCTTGGTAAGTTGGTCATCACAGGTTTTAATACTTGGCCAGGAACTCCATCTGGGCAGGATGCTCTCCTTGGATCCACTCTCCAGAAGGCAGCAAGCACATCATCCTCAGATACAGACAGGATGGGATCATTAGGGGACATGGGGGTGTGGAGGGGTGGTACTTCAATGTTGCTGTTGTCAAATCGGATGTAGAAGTCATTGAGTTCCTCTGGGAGAGAAGCTTTGCAATCTGCTACTTTATCAGATTTGGTTTTGTAACAGGTTATGGCAATTAGCTCTGCCACAGATGCTGGGTGTCCTTTGTTTTTCCATTTTTATCCAGAATCTCCACATTTCCTGGGAGATAGCTTCCCACAAGTCATACCTTCCCCTTCTGTACTGATCTGGATCTCTGGATTTTAATGCCTGTAATCTGGCTCTCTTTGGATCACATGGAATAAATTTAAATTGGCTTAAGACCATCCGCTGTAATCCTGGATCGCTCCGAAGGAAGTGGAGATGGTTTGTCACTTGGCACTTGTAGTACAAGTTTAATATTATTTCAATGTACATGTAATTAAGGATGAGAGGAGTGATTTGGAACAGAACCTGGTGGATGTGTCGGCCAGGGGGATTGCTTTTGGCCATTGGGTGAAGTGGTCAAGCACTGTGAACAGGTCATGGAAACCCTGAGAGACTGGCAAGGGTCCCACTATGTCCACGTGAATGTAGTCAAACCTGTGTTCTGTTGGCTCAAAAGACTGGGGGGACCTTGGTATGTCACTGCACTTTGGCTGTTTGGCACTGAGTACATGCCTTGGCCCACCCCCGGACTTTATTCTTCAATCCATGCCACACGTACTTGCTGGCCACCAGCCAGACCATAGTCCTGATGGATGGGTGTGCCAGCCCATGGATAGAGTCAAAACCTCATTCCCTCCATGCCATTGGGACAATAGATCGAACCTGCCTGGTGGCCACATTGCACAGGAGGGTAGTAGTACCTGTGCCGACTGGAACGTCCTGAAGCCAAAGGCCTGTGACAGCGGTCCTGTACTGCAGGATCTTGTCGTCCTGCTGCTGGGTCTCTGCCAGTACTGTGAAGTCCAGACCATTGACCAGGGAGTGGATGCTGTGTCTTGACAAGGAGTTCGCAACCACATTGTCTTTGCCCGAGATGTGCTTGACATTGGTGGTGCACTCCAAGATGTAAGACAAGTGTCTCTGTTGGTGGGCTGACCAGAGATCAGAGATTTTAGCCAGGGCAAAAGTGAATGGTTTGTGGTCCGTTAAAGCCGTGAAAGCCCTTCCCTCAAGAAAGTACCGTAAGTGGTGGATGGCTAAGTACAGTGTCTGAAGACTTCTATCGAAAGCACTGTACTTTAGTTCGGGGGCTGCAGATATTTGCTGAAGAAAGCTAGTGGGTACCAACTTTCTATCTGCTGCTCCAGGACTCCACCAATCGCTGTCTCTGAGGCATCGACTGTGAGGGCTGTGGGTGCATCTGGTCTGGGGTGGTCCAGGAGTGCAGCTTTGGCCAGGGCTTCTTTGGTTTCCACAAAAACACGTGCGGATTTGTCGTCCCATGTCAGGTCCTTCTCCTTGCCAGACATCAGGCTGAACAGAGGGCGCATCACTCGAGCAGTTGTTGGGATAAACCTGCGATAAAAAGTTTATCAACCCCACGAACTCCTGCAGACCTTTGGTTGTACTGGGCTTTGGGGAGCTGCGGATAGCCTCTACCTTGTCAGGCAGTGGTGTGGCCCCATCCTTTGTAATCCTGTGGCGCAGGAAGTCGATACTAAGGCTTGTTCAGAAAGTCATGAGGCATTGGATCAAAAGAAACTTGGTTGTGTGGATAAAAAAAATGGCCTTCATGTAGAAGTCAGAGGGTAATAGTGAAAGGGAAGTATTCAGCCAGGAGCTCAGTAATGATTGAAGTGCCACAAGGTTCTGTTCTGGGACTCTTGATCTTTTATAAATTATAAATTACCTGGATGAAGAGGCGGAAGGATGGGTCAGTAAGTTTGTGGATGATATGAAGGTTGGAGGAGTTTTGAATGGAGCTGAAGGTTGTTGAAGGTTACAAATGGATGTAGACAGGGTGTAGAGTTGGGCAGAAAAGTGGCAGATGGAGTTCAATCTTGATAAGAGCAAGATCATGCATTGTGGAAGGACAAACCTCAAGTTTGCCACACAGGTTGATAGGATAGCTAAGATGGCCTATGTGATGTTCTGCTTCATTAATAGGAGGATTGAGTTCAAGGGTCAAGAGGTTATGTTGCAACTGTAAAATTCTCCAGGAAGACCACAATTGGAGTGTTGTTCAGTTCTGGTCACCTCATTTTAGGAAGAATATGGAAGCTATGGAGAGGGTGCAGAGAAGATTATTGATTATTCAGGAATCTGATGGCAGTGGGGAAGAAGCTGTCCTTGTGCCACTGAGTACTTATCTTTAGGCTCCTTTACCTCCTTCCTGATGGGTGGTTGGGGTCTTTGAGGATAGAGGCTGCTTTCTTAAGACACCGTCTCTTGTAGCTGTCCTTGATGGAGTGAAGTCTGGTGCCTGTGACGCTGCAGGCCAAGTTAACAACCCTCTGGAGTTATTTCTTTTCCCGAGCATACAAGACAAAATATAGCCGCTGGCTGGCCTTCTTCATGATTGCTTCGACATGGAGGCTGCAGGATAGATCCTTGGAGATGTTGACACCCATAAATTTTAAGGTCTTGACCCTTTCCACTACTGAGCCCTCGGTGAGGACTGGATTGTATTCCCGACTCCCTCCTAAGTCCACAATCATCTCCTTGGTTTTGCTAACATTGAGCACAAGGTTGTTGATGCGACTCGACTCAAAGAGCTGATCTCTCTCCCTCCTGTACACTTCCTCATTGCCATTTGTGATTCTGCCGACAACTGTGGTGTCATCAGCAAATTTGTAGATAGCATTGGAATTGTGCCTGGCCACACAGTCATGGTGTATAATGAGTAGAACAGTGGGCTAAACATATATCCTTGAAATGCATCTTTGTTGAGAATCAGTGAGGAGGAGATGTTGCTTTCGATCCATACTGACCGTGGTCTTATGATGAAAAAGTCAAGGATCAAGTTGGAGAATTGGGTAGAGAGGCCTGGTGTTTGTAGCTTCTTGTTCAGCACTGACAGAATGATGGTGTCGAAGACTGAACTGTAGTTGATGAAGAGCAGCCGTATGTACAAGTTGCTGTTTTCGAGGTGATCCAAAGATGAGTGGAGAGCTGTGTGGATGGGCACAAGGATGGAAGAAAAATAGAGGGTTACAGGTAATGAGGGTTTAGTATATTTTTAAGGAAGATATGGGTCGACACAATATCAAGAGGGAAAGGGACAGTACTGTGCTGTGGTGTTCTATGCTCTATGATGCAGCCAGGCTAAGACAATCTCAATTGTGCTCCGTAAATGATAGGGGCCAGTAGATTTGCCCTTCTCAACCTCCTTAGGAAGTGTAGCTGAATAAAATATGAATGTCTCACCCCTTCTTTACACAGCGAGCTACAGGCCCCACCACTCCTATTTATATTCTCAACATCTTTCTACTCAGTGAACTGATGACCTAAAATACCCACACACTTGTAATTGACCTGCTGAAGCAAATCGCTTCTTTCTGTTCACCCCATGTGGCCTTGTCATAGTTTTATACATCACAATTAAATCTCCTCTCCAGCTCCTCTGTTCTAAAGAAAATAACAATTTTCTTGCCAATGTTTCATCAAAATAATAATTCTTCAGTCTGACAGCATTCTTATAAATCTGATTTGCAACCTCTCCAATACTATCAGATCTCTTACGATGTCTTGACTAGATGATACTCATTCCTCTGGCTGCAATTTAATGAGTGTTTTATACCTTTCCAGTGTGATTTCCCTGCTCCTTTGTTCTCTGCCTGGGCCAATAACGGAGAGTAATGCAGTGTCCTGTTGTGACTCCTCTGTTGAAACAGGTGAGCCTTCTTCATAGGCAGTCCCTTGGGATTGTGGAAGACTTGATTTTTATCCAATTCTCCGGATTCTGAGGTGGTTACTCAGGGTCTGTCACAAGCAGTCACAGAGAATGCCCCAGGTGGTCACAGCGAGTGCCCCAGGTGGTCACAGAGCCTGTCACAGGTGGCCACAGCAATTGCCCCAGGTGCACACAGAGAGTGCCCCAGTTGGTCACAGAGCCTGTCACAGGTGGCCACAGTTATTTCCCCAGGTGGCCACAGTGAGTGTCCCAGGTGGTCACAGGGTACCCCGAGTGGTCACAGAGAGTGCCCCAGTTGGTCACAGAACATGTCACAGGTGGCCACAGCAACTGCCCCAGGTGCTCACAGAGAGTGCCCCTGGTGATCACAGTGAGTGACCAAGGTGATCACAGAGAATGATCCTGATGTCACAGAGAGTGACCTTGATGCCACAGACTATGCCATAGATGGTCACAGAGCCTGTCACAGGTGGATCACAGAGAGTGCCACAACGTCACAGAAAATGCCTGAGACTCAGCAGGTCAAACAGTGTCCTTTATGTAGCAAAGATACAGAACCGATGTTTCGGGCTTGAGCCCTTCATCAAAGTATGAGAAAATGCTGGTGAGCGTCAGAATAAAAGAGTGGAGGGAAAAGGTGGGGGGGTGGGGTGGCAGGGCAGGTCAGGAGATGATCGGTGGAGAAGGGAGGGAGGAGACAGCAGCCCTGAGGGGAGGGAGGGTGCAAAGGCAGGGCTGTGTAGGTGTAGGTGTAGCACTGCCTCAGGGCTGCTGTCCCCTCCCTCCCATCTCCACTGGTCATCTCCTGCCCTGCCACCCCCCCCCCCCCACCTTTCCTGTCTACTCTTTTATTCTGATGCTCACCAGCATTTTCTCATACTTTGATGAAGGGCTCAAGCCTGAAACATCGGTTCTGTATCTCTGCTACATAAAGGACACTGTTTGACCTGTTGAGTCTCTCCAGCATTTTGTTATTTTACTTCAACCGCAGTGTCCACAGAAATGTGTGTTTTACCCCAGTTGGACAGAGAGAGTGCCACAAGATGTCACAGAAAATGCCCCAGATGGTCACATAGGGTGCCCCAGGTGATCACAGGGAATCTCTCAGGTTGTCACAGAGAGTTTCCCAGGTGCTCATAGAGCATGGCACAAGTTGAGCAGGAATTGCTGGGTGGGTGGGTTGTTTCAAAGGTGTCACCTTCCTTTTCCAATTACATTGGGCTCTGAATTTATCTGACAAATGGACTTGATGTAGAGTATTATGTTATCAGTGCCATCGTCCTGAGCAACTGTGGGCAAGGATTCTCAGGGCTCAGCAAGGATGTAACACTTCATGTGGAAACTTTGAATACATCATCAAATCTTTTTTTCTATCCATCCCAAACCTCTCTCTGGGACTGAGCTCAGGTTAGCGTATTCTGTTGGCAAACACACAGCCTACTCATTGGAGCTGGATAAGTCTAATTGGGACCCCAGTGCGAAAATTGTTGGTGTGTGAGAGGACATGATGTTGATCCATTTTCCCTGATGGTTGATTTGGTGTTCCTTGGAAAGACATCTTGTGCTTTACAATGTCTGTAGTAGGCACTGAAGTTGGATTGTGAGGGTCAGTGTTGTTCAGTAACATTTGAACTTAGTGCTTGGTTGGAAGTCTAGATCTTTGGAGACATCTAGTCAGATTGTTAGTCAATGGTGAATTTTATCAGCCATTTCTTTCCACGTTGCCTGCACAGTGGACTTCTCCTCTCCAGACTAGCAGTCCCAGATACTCTCTTTGTGAATTCTGTCACAGCGAGAGATCATCAAATAGACAGAAAGAAAGATTCAGACCATGGGAAGCTGTCCATGATTTCCAGGGTCTGATGTGAAACTTTATTTCTGGACAGCAGCATTGTTCAACAGGAGAAGGGTGTACCAGGATGTTTGATTTGTGGATGTCAAGTCTGAGGTCCACCATCTCGTGTGTCAGTGTACATGCTGGCGGTGACCTAGAATCAACCTCTTATTGTAAATATGAAGATGTGTCTAGTCTACTGTTGCCCAGCTATGGAGGTTGGAGTGAAAGGACACAATTGAACAGTTTTCCATTTGTCTTGTAAATCAGGCCCACATCAAATGGATGTTAATTGACGTTGAATGTGATGTTGCATTGAGATAGATTGAGCAAGTATTGAAGTGACTCTGTAGCATTGTTTGACAAAAGTCTGCTCTATAATTGTGTCTTCAGAAGACCAGTTGATTAGGTTTATGGTTTGGATGTTAACAAAATGGACTTGGGAACGGACAGGCTAGTTACCAAACAAGCAATCTCAACTTACAGGCAAGACGAGAAAATGAAATGATTCTCCTCGGGAAAAAGGTCCAATCTGCAGACAACGTGAGACAAACCTCACTCTCTTCATTTCCTACTTCCGCCTGACTGCTGTCTAACTTCACGCCCCATCCATTAACTCCCCCTCCCACAATCTGAGCCCTTGCTTGTATCTCTGAAGTATAAATGTGCTGGAAGAACTCAGCAGGTCACACAGCAAAAGGCAGTCAGGCATGTAGCCTGACAACCTTGTCAGGTATGAGCCTTTGTCATTGATAACGAAGGGCTCAGCTGCAACACGTTGACTTCCTTTGGCTTCCTATGAAGATTGAGTTTTTCAATCCTGCTTCCTGATGAGTTTCTCCAGCATCTTTATGCATTACACTCAACCTCAGCATCTACAGACATTCTTGTTTTACTCCCACATGGGAGACTGGTCCAAAAGGTGAGGACCCACAGGATTTGGAAAAGTTGATGAATTGGATCCTTGTACCCAATGGATACAGGGGTGTTTGTCTGTTGGAAATCGGTAGTGAGTGGTATGTCGCAGTGGTCAGTGCTGGCCCGCAACTGTCTTCTGGATACGATGTGGGAGAAGTGACAGACTGTAGTGTACCTAAATGTGCTGATGACATTATTTTGAGTGGAAATCAAATTGTGCAGAGGATGTGGAGAGTCTGCAGAGAGATATAGATAGGTTAAGTGAGTGGGCAAGGGACTGGCAGATGGTGTACAACGTGAGGTCATCCACTTTGGAAAGAAAATGGAAAATCTGATTATAATTTTTTGAATATTTTATTTAAGATCAACACATATATCTTTGGCTTGGCTTCGCGGACGAAGATTTATGGAGGGGGTAAAAAGTCCACGTCAGCTGCAGGCTCGTTTGTGGCTGACCAGTCCGATGCGGGACAGGCAGACACGATTGCAGCGGTTGCAAGGGAAAATTGGTTGGTTGGGGTTGGGTGTTGGGGTTTTCCTCCTTTGCCTTTTGTCAGTGAGGTAGGCTCTGCGGTCTTCTTCAAAGGAGGCTGCTGCCCGCCAAACTGTGAGGCGCCAAGATGCACGGTTTGAGGCGTTATCAGCCCACTGGCGGTGGTCAATGTGGCAGGCACCAAGAGATTTCTTTAGGCAGTCCTTGTACCTTTTCTTTGGTGCACCTCTGTCACGGTGGCCAGTGGAGAGCTCGCCATATAATACGATCTTGGGAAGGCGATGGTCCTCCATTCTGGAGACGTGACCCATCCAGCGCAGCTGGATCTTCAGCAGCGTGGACTCGATGCTGTCGACCTCTGCCATCTCGAGTACCTCGACGTTAGGGGTGTGAGCGCTCCAATGGATGTTGAGGATGGAGCGGAGACAACGCTGGTGGAAGCGTTCTAGGAGCCGTAGGTGGTGCCGGTAGAGGACCCATGATTCGGAGCCGAACAGGAGTGTGGGTATGACAACGGCTCTGTATACGCTTATCTTTGTGAGGTTTTTCAGTTGGTTGTTTTTCCAGACTCTTTTGTGTAGTCTTCCAAAGGCGCTATTTGCCTTGGCGAGTCTGTTGTCTATCTCATTGTCGATCCTTGCATCTGATGAAATGGTGCAGCCGAGATAGGTAAACTGGTTGACCGTTTTGAGTTTTGTGTGCCCGATGGAGATGTGGGGGGGCTGGTAGTCATGGTGGGGAGCTGGCTGATGGAGGACCTCAGTTTTCTTCAGGCTGACTTCCAGGCCAAACATTTTGGCAGTTTCCGCAAAGCAGGACGTCAAGCGCTGAAGAGCTGGCTCTGAATGGGCAACTAAAGCGGCATCATCTGCAAAGAGTAGTTCACGGACAAGTTTCTCTTGTGTCTTGGTGTGAGCTTGCAGGCGCCTCAGATTGAAGAGACTGCCATCCATGCGGTACCGGATGTAAACAGCGTCTTCATTGTTGGGGTCTTTCATGGCTTGGTTCAGCATCATGCTGAAGAAGATTGAAAAGAGGGTTGGTGCGAGAACACAGCCTTGCTTCACGCCATTGTTAATGGAGAAGGGTTCAGAGAGCTCATTGCTGTATCTGACCCGACCTTGTTGGTTTTCGTGCAGTTGGATAATCATGTTGAGGAACTTTGGGGGACATCCGATGCGCTCTAGTATTTGCCAAAGCCCTTTCCTGCTCACGGTGTCGAAGGCTTTGGTGAGGTCAACAAAGGTGATGTAGAGTCCTTTGTTTTGTTCTCTGCACTTTTCTTGTAGCTGTCTGAGGGCAAAGACCATGTCAGTGGTTCTTCTGTTTGCGCGAAAGCCGCACTGTGATTCTGGGAGAATATTCTCAGCGACACTAGGTATTATTCTATTTAGTAGAATCCTAGCGAAGATTTTGCCTGCAATGGAGAGCAACGTGATTCCCCTGTAGTTTGAGCAGTCTGATTTCTCGCCTTTGTTTTTGTACAGGGTGATGATGGTGGCATCACGAAGATCCTGAGGCAGTTTACCTTGGTCCCAACAAAGCTTGAAAAACTCATGCAGTTTGGCATGCAGAGTTTTGCCGCCAGCCTTCCAGACTTCTGGGGGGATTCCATCCATACCTGCTGCTTTGCCACTTTTCAGTTGTTCGATTGCCTTATATGTCTCATCCAGGGTGGGAACCTCATCCAGCTCTAGCCTTAGGGGCTGTTGAGGGAGCTGGAGCAGGGCGGAATCTTGGACTGAGCGGTTGGTACTGAAAAGAGATTGGAAGTGTTCTGACCATCGGTTGAGGATGGAGATCTTGTCGCTGAGGAGGACTTTGCCGTCTGAGCTGCGCAGCGGGCTTTGGACTTGGGGTGAGGGGCCGTACACAGCCTTTAGAGCCTCGTAGAAACCCCTGAAGTCGCCAATGTCCGCGCTGAGCTGTGTTCGTTTGGCGAGGCTAGTCCACCACTCATTTTGGATCTCCCGGAGTTTGCGCTGAAGATGGCTGCATGCGCGATGGAAGGCTTGTTTCTTCTCTGGACAGGACGGCTTTGTAAGGTGAGCCTGGTGGGCAGCTCGCTTCTTTGCCAGCAGCTCCTGGATTTCCTGGCTGTTTTCGTCAAACCAGTCCTTGTTTTTCCTGGAGGAGAAGCCCAGTACCTCTTCAGTGGATTGCAGTATGGTAGTCTTCAACTGATCCCAGAGGGTTTCAGGGGACGGGTCCGTGAGGCGGGTTGCAACGTCGAGCTTTGCTTTGAGGTTTGCCTGGAAGTTTCCTCTCGCTTCGTCTGACTGCAGTTTTCCAACATTGAACCTCTTTCTGGGGGCTTTATTGTTCCTGGGCTTTGGCTTGAAGTGAAGGTTGAGCTTGCAGCGAACCAGCCGGTGGTCAGTGTGGCATTCCGCGCTAGGCATGACCCTGGTGTGGAGCACATCTTGTTTGTCACTTTCTCGCACCAGGATGTAGTCCAGGAGGTGCCAGTGTTTGGATCGGGGATGCATCCAGGTGGTCTTAAGGCTGTCCCTCTGCTGAAAAAGGGTGTTTGTAATGACAAGCCGCTGTTCTGTGCAGAGCTCCAACAGGAGGCGCCCATTGTCATTGCACTTGCCGACGCCATGCTTGCCCAGGATTCCTGGCCAGGTTTCTGAGTCTTTGCCGACACGAGCGTTGAAGTCGCCCAGGATGACAACCTTGTCGGCTGTAGGGGTACGTTGGATGAGGTTGCGCAGGTCGGTGTAGAACTTGTTCTTTTCTGCTGGTTCCGCCTGGAGGGTTGGAGCATAGACACTGATGAGGGTGATGTGACGCTTGTTTTGAAGTGGGAGTCGCATGGACATGATTCGGTCCGAGAGGCCTGTCGGAAGGTTTTCGAGTTTGGAGGCAATGAAGCTCTTGACCATGAAGCCTACACCAGATAGGCGTCGTTCATCCGAAGGCTTGCCAGACCAGTAGAGTGTGTAGCCCGCGCCGCGTTCTTGGAGGCTGCCTACATCTGCCAGGCGGACTTCACTGAGAGCGGCTATGTCGATGTCAAGTCTGAGGAGTTCATGTGCAATGAGGGCAGACCGACGTTCAGGTCGATGGCTGTCAGTCTTGTCTAGCATGGTTCTGATGTTCCAGCATGCTAGCTTGAGTTTGTGAGCATCTTTTGAGGGGGAGGACGTGGAGGGGGAGGACGTGGAGGGGGAGGATGTGGAGGGGGAGGACGTTGAGGGGGAGGACGTGGACCTGTCCTCGGGCCTGCGCAAAGGAGCTTTTAGGTGGAGTGCAGTGCGCGCAGTACTGGCCCCACCCTTTACACCCATGGTTCGTGTGCCGTGGCCAAGCAAGCTGGGACGTGGCAGCGAGGTCCTTGGGTCGTAGGTTTTATATCGGAGTGGCCTTTTCCTATGCAGGTTTATTACCCGGGCTGGAGGGGCCTGCCTCCCCTCCTAGGTCGGTCCATACTGCCCGGACCGGGGCCGAGGCCGCCGCAGTTCACCCTGTGCCTGGACTGGGGCCACCGCCTCCCACTCCCTGCCCGGACCGGGGCCTCCGTCTGCCTCACTCGACCGAGGCCGGGGCCGCCGTCTCCCCCCTTGCTCCTGCCCGTATCGGGGCCGCCGCCGTCTACCCTTCGCCCGGACCGGGGCCGGGGCCGCCGCTGCTCTCCCTGTGCCCGGACTGGGGCCGCCGCCTCCCCCTTGCTCCTGCCCGTATCGGGGCCGCCGCCGTCTACCCTTCGCCCGGACCGGGGCCGGGGCCGCTGCTGCTCTCCCTGTGCCTGGACTGGGGCCGCCGCCTCCCACTCCCTGTCCGGACCGGGGCCTCCGCCTGCCTCACTCGACCGAGGCCGGGGCCGCCGTCTCCCCCTTGCTCCTGCCCGTATCGTGGCCGCCGCCGTCTACCCTTCGCCCATAACAAACAGCAAAAAACATTTTTAAACCATTATTATAAAACTTAATTAAATACAAGTTGATTTAAATGAAAAGAGAAAAAAGCTACAAAAACCCCATCTAAACCTTGACTAAACCCTCCCTCCCAACAACCCCTACTACCCCCACTAAAAAAAAATCTAAATGACTAAATTGCATAATGAATATGAGAATATATTAAATTGGATGCTTCAGGAAACACTCAAGTATCCCAAAGACATTTCACAAGAGAACATTATTTATTTTTAAAGGAAGATTTCTCCGGTTCGGGGGATTCAAAGGAATCAATTATTATTTCAAACCCAATGTTCGAGCATATGGGCTCCAAATCTATAAAAATACAGAATATTTACCTCTCAAATTACATGTACTTTTTTCTAATGGAATCCAACTTTGAACCTCTGTTTGCCATCTTCCTAGTGTTAATGAACCATCTGATTTCCAAGTAACAGCTATAAATTTCTTTGCTTTCACCAAAACTAACTTACAAATTTCATCTAAAACTCTGATAAATGCAGCTTAGGAGATAAATTTTTTAAATTTCCCATCAAAAATAACTCAGATTTAATGGAAAAACAATACCTGTAACCTGATGTAAAAACTTACTAATTGAAATCCAAAAAGGTTTAACTTTTGAACAAGACCATGTAGAATGAATAAAGGTTCTTAAACATTGATCTGATATATTTGATTTCCATCTATTCAAATATGTATTAGGTGGTTTACAACTTCCTAAATTAAAGAATTATTATAAAGCAGCACAATTAAGGTTTCTTGTTTCCTTATTTGGGAATATTCAGCCATCACGGGTGGAAATTGAATTAAACAAGACTGAAGAAAATATACCTGAGGAATTTTTTTATAAATGGGAACCAAGGTTAATGGTTGCTGACAGAGGCTGTCCATTATTGAAACATTTGACTAATATTTAGAATAAGATTAAGTTAGAAAATGATGGGAAGTCTTTAGTCATTAAAAATGTCATTAATTAATCCTCATAATTGATGTCATTTGATCAGTTAAAAATAAAATATGATCTCCCACATAATATTCTTTTTTGTTATTGTCAATTCAAAGCCTATTTAAGAGAGAAATTAGGACCAGATATTGTATTAAAATATCCTACAGATTTAGAACAGCTGATTGTTGAATGAATGGTTAAAAAGTTTATTTCAATATTCAATAGCATATATAATGTTACAAGAAAAAGCACCTAAATTAGGTTTATTTAAGTCAAGAGAAAGATGGGAACAAGATAACAAGATTTAAATATTTTATATATGTCAATAAATTTGGAAACATTTATGTTAAGAGGTTATGTCTAATACAATTAGCCTAAGATATAAATTACTACACTATCATTTTTTACATCAGTTATATATTACACCTCATAAGATCAGAATAATTTTAAGAAAATTGAAACAGCCTTTTCTGAGTGTCAAAATCAGGTAGAAAGTAATTGAGGAAAAATGGAAAAAGTGGAAGGTTCTTTTGTAGATTGGGGGATTCAAAAAGGAGATTTAATGAAGAAGATTGATTCATTGGAAAATCAAAGCTGAAGGAATAATGTTAAAATAGTTGGTCTTCCAGAGGACATTGAAGGTGATGACCCTATAAAAATTTTAAGCCCTGGATCCCAGATGTGCTGCATAAAGAGCTTTTTCCTGAAGGCTTAGAACTGGATAGGGCTCACAGAGCTCTGAGAAGAAAACCACTTCCAGGTCAAACTTCAAGAGCAGTCTTAGTTCATTGTTTAAAATACCAAGATAGAGAAATGATTTTACATATGGCAGTACAGAACACACAGCAGAATCAGTCTCCATTAATGGTTCAAAATAACAAAGTGTTTTTCTATGCCAATTTGAGCCAAGAAGTTATTAGAAGACAACGAGAATTTAATACGGCCAAAGATGTTTTATGGCAAAAAGGCTAAAAGTTTGCTTTTCATTATCCTGCAATTTTGAAGGTTTTTTATAGAAATTTTCAATCTCAATTTTTTGAATGATCATGATGCTTTGTTTTTGCTAATTCTTTGCCGGAATTGTGAAGAAATGGGTGTTTTCCTCCATTGTCACCTCAGAGGAGGGTAAATGGAAATGAAAATGGACATGGGAATGGAAAGAATGGAAAGTATGGAAAGAATGGAAAGAAAGAAGAGTTGACACAAAGTTTTCTTGATGTTGATCTAGAGCAGTCTTTGGGTTTGGAATCGTTGGGCTGAATATCTGGACTATATTTTATTGTGTTTAATTAAATAATAAATATGTATCTGGCTGGGGGGTAGGTGGATAACACTGAAAACTTTGATAGTCATCTGACGCTAATGAGTTTACCACACTCAAATTTTTAGGGTGTTATTACCTTTGGATGTTTTTATTTTTTGTTTTATTTTAGGGTTTTCTTTTGGAAAAATTATAGAAGGAAGCATTATTTTATAGTGTGTAAATATATTAGTAGTTAAAAAGATGTCTAAATTGAATGTTGCAACTTTTAATGTTCAGGGATTAAATAATCCAATTATGAGAAAGGGAATATTAGTCTATATTAAAAAAAAAGAAAATTGATATTGCTTTTTTTGTACAAGAAACACATTTGACTAAAAAAGTACATTTGAAATTGAAAAGAGATTGGGTTGGTCATGTTTTTTCTTCTTTTAATTCTAAGGCAAGAGGAGTAGCGATTTTGATTCATAAAAATTTAACATTTGAATTGGAATCTTCAGAGTATTAAGAGTGAACTGTAAAAATTTTGCTGAATCTTGGACTTTGCTGAATCTTTATGCCCCTAATATAGATGATGAGTGGTTTATTTCAGAAGCTTTTCTATTGTTAACTCAAGTTAATGAAAATGTCTTAATTGGTGGTGATTTTAATTGTGCTTTAGATCCTTTATTGGATAGAAATCCAAAAAGTATAAAGAAATCAAAGATGGCAATAAAAATTAATGCGTTAATGAAAGATTTAAATTTGGTGGATATTTGTAGAAAAGTTCATCCTACAGAGAAAGATATTTCTTTTTATTCTTCACGACATGATTAGTTTTTTAGAATTGATCAGCATATTTACAAGGTAGAGTATTATGAGCTGAATATAAAAGTAGAGTTGTATCAGATCATTCATTATTACTTTTTTCTTGAGAAAGTTTGGAGGTAGTAGTTTGTCATTTAGATGGAGGTTTAATGCAATGTTATTGAAAAAAACAGTTTGTTACTTTTGTTAAAGAACATAACTCTTTATTTTTGACCGAGAATGTTAATTCTGTGGATAGTCATTTTGTAATATGGGATGTTTTGAAAGCTTATTTGAGGGGGCAGATTATTAGTTATTCTACGAAAGTTAAGAAATAATATATGGCAGAAAGTTTAGAATTAGAAAATAAGATTGCTGAGTTGGAGAAAGATTTTCACAAAGATGTATCAGAAGATAAAAAAAAGTTGCATTAGCGAGGTTGAAATTACATTGTAATACTTCAAAAACTTATCAGTTTGAGCGCTTAATTAATCGATCTAAGCAACATTATTATGAGTTGGGGGAAAGAGCTCATAAGGTACTTGCTTGGCAGTTGAAAGCTGAACAGACATCTCAGATTATTAATGCTGTTAAGAAGAATTCAAAAGTTACTTATAAATCTCAGGAAATTAAAGACCAGTTTTATTCATTTTATTTAAAATTATATACTTCTGAGGGGAAACAGGATAATGGTTCTATTGACTTTTACTTAACTAATTTAAAACTACTGGTATTAGATGGAAATGAGGTTCAGGAATTGGAATCTTCATTTATGGATTTTGAAATTAAGGACGCTATTCAGGAAATGCCTAAAGGAAAGTCCCCAGGGGATGATGGATTCCCTGTGGAATTTTATAAATTTTTTCATGATGATTTATCTAATGTATTTGGAGAATTGCTAAATCAAGTTTCTGAAGATCAGAGGTTACCAGAATCATGTTTAAGTGCTTTAATAACTGTCATTCAAAAAAAAAAGATAGAGATCCATTAAAGGAATCTTCATATAGACCTATTTCTTTATTAAATGTAGATTATAAAATTATAGCAAAAGTATTAGCTAATAGACTTGCTAAGTATTTATCTAAATTGGTACATATTGATCAAACAGGTCTTATTAAGAATAGAAATGCATCAGACAATATATTTTAAATAATTACTTTGGTCAATGCATATCAAAAGCAACCTAACCATCCTATGATGGATGCATTAGATGCAGAAAAAAAGCTTTTGATAGGGTTGAGTGGGATTTTTTATTTAAAGTGTGAGAGAAATTTAAATTCGGCTCTTCTTTCATTGGTTGGGTTGCAGCTTTATATACAAATCCAATTGCTAGGGTGGTGACAAATGGACAGATTTCTTTACCATTTAAATTGACTCATTAAACTCAACAGGGCTGCCTATTGTCACCAGCCTTATTTGTGTTTGTTATTGAACCATTAGCTCAGGCTATTAGACAAAATGAAGAAATTAGAGGGATGAGAGTTAAGAATGAAGAATATAAAATTAACTTATTTGTGGATGATGCGTTGGTATATTTGACGGAACCGGAACGGTTGTTGAAACAATTGCAAGAGTGTTTGCTGAAATTGGGAGAATTATCGGGATATAAAGTTAATTGGGATAAAAGTGAAATTTTACCAATTGGAGTGGGAGATTATTCTGAATTTTAAACTATTACAAAATTAAGGTGGCCAAGAAAAATTAAATATTTAGGTGTGTTTATGGATATGAATGATCAATCATTATATCAATTAAATTATGTACCTATATTAAGATGGATTAAAGCAGATTTGATTAAGTGGAAAGATCTTCCATTAACTTTGATTGGTCAGGTTAATTGTATTAAAATTAATATTTTTCCTCAAATTCAATATTTATTCCAGTTACTACCTTGTTTACTTTCTAAGGGTTTTTTTCAAGATTTGAATAAAGCAGTGTGAGAGTTTTTATGGAAAGGTAAATTAGCTCGAGTGGCATTGCATAGACTTACATGGAAGTATACATTTGGCAGACTACAATTACCACATTTTCAAAACTATTATTAAGCGGCCCAGTTGAAGTTTATTAGTAGATTGATGGATTTAGATCAGCCTCCCAACTGGGCTAAAGTGGAGATGGCATGTATTTCCAGGGTTGAAATACATGAATTAATATTTTGTTGGAATTTGATTTTGTTACAGCAATATGATATGCTGATATTGAAACATTTGTTAAAGATTTGGTTAAAAAGAACAGGGTGTTAGGGTCAAAAGATCAATTATCAATATTAATCCATTGTATAACAATCAGCTTATTCCTTTTTCAATGTTTAATAATTATTGAAATATTTGGGATTTGAAAGGTAGAAAGACAATCCAAGATTGTTTTGTAGAGGGGAAATTTCTTTCTTTTAATCAATTGAGAGAAACATTTGATATACCTGTAAATTCTTTGTTTGCATATTATCAACTTAGAGCTTTCATTAAAGATATTATGGTAGAGAGATGATTTTACCTACTTTGTCGAGATTTGAATCTTTGATTTTCTCTATACCAAAAAAGGGTTATATTTCAGTTATGTATAATTTGTTACAAGATAGTATAGATAAGACCAATTGGGAGAAATCTAAACTTAAATGGGAGAGTGATTTAGTATTTATTTTTCCCAAAGATGATTGGGAGAATATGTGACAGGACAATGTAATTAAATTGCCTAATGTAAGATATGGAATGGTTAATTATAATTTTTTACATCAATTATATTTGACCATGGAAAAACTAAAAAAAATATGGGTTTAGTAATTCAGATTCTTGTTTTAGATGTGGCTCATGTATTGGAACTTTTTTCCATGCTGTTTGGACTTGTGTTAAAGTTCAATAATTTTGTCAAGGAATTAAAGTAGCTTTGGAGAAATTATATAATTTTATACTACCGTTAGATCCAACAATTTTTTTGTTGGGAAATTTGTATTCATTAAGGGGAATGGGATTGGATAAAATTCAAATTGCTTTTGTATAGTTGGTATTATCAGTAGCACATAAATGTGTTGCTATTACTTGGAAAGATTATACTGAGATTAATATATCATGTTGGCATAAAGGATTGAAAGTATGTATTGTTATGGAAAAAAATTACCTATAATTTACATGATAATTCTTCTTCTTTTGTTAGTAAGTGGTTTCTGTATTTGAAATATATGCATTTAGATATACTTTGAAATGTTATTAACATTTATAATATTTTCTTTTCATATATATAATCTATATATTTTTTTGTTCCTCTTAAGGGAGTTGGCTGAAGGGGTGGAAGGGTGGGGTGGTGTTAATGTAAAATCTTTTTCAAAATTATTTCTATACTGTATGTTATTTTTTTTCTATCTTTTAAATAAAGTTTGAGAAAAAAAAATACCTGAAAGAAAGAGGTTATCATCTGGAGAACCCTGAAGGGGAAAGTTTTGTCAGCAAGACACTGAGGTGGCTGATTGAAGTACATCAATTGTGGATGTCTTGGAACAACAAATCTCTCTCTGAAAACTGACAAGAACATTCCTGAGTGGTAATCATTTACCTTTGAAGTACCAAAGCCTGGTTAAACTTTATAAGTGTTCAATTCTGTGCACAGTATAAAAATTGCCTGCAACCAGTGAACTTAGAGAAATGAGAAGTGAGTTTGAACTGTGAACCAAATAACTTTTCTGAACTTACACAGATATTACATACATGTGCGCATAGAATTCGAAGGGGATTAAGTTAGGTTAAATAAGTCAATAGAGAAAAGTTAAAGTTTGATTCTATTTTCATGTTTAAAGATAATTAAAAGAAACTTTTGTTTAAGTAACCATTTGTCTGGGTGAATATCTATTGCTGCTGGGTTTTGGTGTCCTCTGGGCTCGTAACATTTTATGGGGTTTGTCTGTTCGGATTGAAAATTGGAGTTTTTGTGATTTATTAGTTAATTTATTTTTCAAGCTAATTTAAAGCTTGTGTGTGGAAAAGCAGCATCAATGGATGTTGATACATTTTTGTCAGAACCATCACCTGCAGAGCTGCAGAGCAAGAGAAAAGAGAAACTAATGGTTATTTCTAACACATTAAAACTGACTGAAGTCAAACATTGGATGAGGAAAATACAAATACAGAGAATAACAGTGAAATATTATACAAGTGAGGGAAAATTTGTTGAGAAGGACTTCAAAAATTTTCCAGAGGATGGATCTGTTGAGTTGCAATTGGAATTGGAAAAATTGAGTGTGGAAGAAGGAAGATAAAAACAGAGGGTGGAAGAAGAAAGAGAAAAATGGGTGGTGGAAGAAGAAAGAGAAATGGAGGGTGTTAAAAGCTGAAAAACAGAGGATAATGAGGCAGAAGAAGTTGAAAAAAGAGGAAATATGACTTGGAAAAGATTGAAAGGGACAGCCAGTTTCAATTAGAGAAATTAAAAATTGAGATGGAAGAAGGTAAGAGAGCTGAGTCTGTAACTCCTGGGGAGAGGTTTTTGGCTAGTAGAGAGGTAACTCTAATTCCTCTTTTTGATGAGGGAGATATAGATACATATTTTCAGCTTTTTGAAAAAGTTGCTGAGAGCTCAAGATGGCCAAAGAAAAATGGACTCTTAAGCTCCAAAGTGTATTGAAAGGAAAAGCACAAATTGCATACTGTAGCTTGACTACAGAGCAAGTGGCAAATTATGATACTGTTAACCAATTAGTATTGAAAGCTTATGAGCTGGTTCCAGAAGCATATAGTCAAAAATTTAGGAGTATGATATATGGTGAATATCTATTGCTGTTGGGTTTTGAGGTCCTCTGGGCTTATAATGTGTTCAGCATACATTCTATGCAGAAGCAACCCAGTTGTATTGCATTATCATGGAATCATAGAATTATACAGACCTGCTACTATTATCAGGAAGGAGGTACAAGAGCATTACAATCAGCACTGCCTGACTGGGAAATGGCTTTTTCCCGCAGGATGTGACTTGATGAATGGTATCTTGTGATCAAGTAAAGTGTGTGTGTGTGTGTGTGTGTGTGTGTGTGTGTGTGTGTGTGTGTGTGTGTGTGTGTGTGTGTGCGTGTGTGGGTGTGTGCATGTGTGTGTGTGTGTGTGTGTGTGTGTGTGTGTGTGTGTGTGTGTGTGTGTGTGTGCGTGTGTGGGTGTGTGCATGTGTGTGTGTGTGTGTGTGTGTGTGTGTGTGTGTGTGTGTGTGTGCGTGTGTGGGTGTGTGCATGTGTGTGTGTGTGTGTGTGTGTGTGTGTGTGTGTGTGTGTGTGTGCGTGTGTGGGTGTGTGCATGTGTGTGTGTGTGTGTGTGTGTGTGTGTGTGTGTGTGTGTGCGTGTGTGGGTGTGTGCATGTGTGTGTGTGTGTGTGTGTGTGTGTGTGTGTGTGTGTGTGTGTGTGCGCGTGTGTGGGTGTGTGCATGTGTGTGTGTGTGTGTGTGTGTGTGTGTGTGTGTGTGTGTGTGTGTGTGCGTGTGTGGGTGTGTGCATGTGTGTGTGTGTGTGTGTGTGTGTGTGTGTGTGTGTGCGTGTGTGGGTGTGTGCATGTGTGTGTGTGTGTGTGTGTGTGTGTGTGTGTGTGTGTGTGTGTGTGTGTGTGTGTGTGTACATTTTGCATATATATTTATTCTCTGCTGTAATTTTATGTATATATGTGATAACTCTGTGTTCTGCACTGTGTGCGAATGCATGTGCTCTGTGGGCTGGTAAAGCACCATTTTGTCACATTGTGTATATATAGAGTCAGATGATAATAAACTTCAACTTGAACTTAATGTGGATCATGAGTTTGCCTCACCATGCCTACTTCTGCTTAATCCTATTTGTCTGCATTAGCCCCTTATCCCTCTGCACTTTCCCTCTCCAAGTACCTGTCTAAATGTCCTTTGGGCATTGTAATGGTACCTACTTCTGCTACATCCTCTGTCTGTTCATTCCATAAAACTCCCAGCCTCTGTGTGATCATTTTTTCCCCTCTGACCTGAACCTGTGCCCACTTGGTACTTCCTAGTCCTCTCATCTCTCCCACTAATCGCCCCCTCGGTGCCACCTCGTGTGATCACAAGAAGTGCAGTACTTGCACCCACACCTCCTCCTTCGCCATCATTCGGGGCCCTATACAGTCCTTGCAAGTGAAATGACACTTTACTTGTGAATCCGCTCGGGTCACCTACTGCATCTGCTGCTCCTGCTGTGGCCTCAGAAAGACTGGATGCAGACGTGAAGATCGCTTTTTTGGGCATCTTCACTCTGACTGCCGCAATAGCAGGAATCTTTCAGTGCACCCATTTCTCTTCCCTGCCCCATTCCCATGCCAACTTCTGTCTATGGTTTCATGCCCCGGCCAACAAATTGGAAGAACAACACCTCATATTCTGTCTAGGCACCCTCCAACCAGTTGGCATTAAAATGAACTTCTCTGATGTCCTTTAGCTACTGCACCCCCACCTTTTCTCTCATTGCCTATCCTCATGTCTCCATATTTAATTTGTTCCACTGTCTTTCTCTTTCATTTCATACAGCTTTGCATTTACAGTTAGCCCCTCCCCTAATAATTTTGCTCTTGCCCTCCAATTCACACATAGAACATAAGGTGTTGTTCCTTCAATTTACGAGTAGCCTTGGTTGGGCAATGTATACGGTCATGGACATTCATATCGGTGTGGAAATGAGGTATAGAAAGGTGACTCTGCAGAAGGCAGGAAGGGAAAGGTGTGTCTGGTGGTGGGATCACTTTAAGTTTGGCAAAAATTGCGGAGGATAATATGAAGGCTGGGTGGGTGGGAGGTGAGGACAAATCAAATCATTTGAAACACAGAAGTCCACAGATGCTGTGATTGTAGTGAAAACATAGAACTGCTGGAGAAATGCAGGTCTCACAGCATCCATAGGGGACTTGAAGAAGGATTTGGTGAATGTTAGACCGAAGTTCTAAAGGTCCCTGGTTTAATCTCAGGTTTCATCACATTTTCTTTGTCACACTGCAAAGTAATATAAAACAACTTTTCTTTTACAACTTTCCCCAAATTTGGCCCTAGGGCACATATTTAAACCCAATGCATTTATTTTTATGTAGAACTTCAATAGAAATGCTGGAGGAACTCAGCAGGTCTTGCAGCATCCATAGATGGCTTGAAAAATGGCTCAGGCCTGAAACATTGGTTATATATTACCTTCTGGTTGGGTGGTACCAGACCAACAATCTTGCTTTCAATGTCACCAAGACCAAGAAGCTATTGTGGACTTTAGGAAGGAGAGGCTAAGGGACCCCACACATGTCTGCATCGATGGGACGGAGATGGAGAAGGTTCTAAGTTCTTGGGAGTCCACATATCAGAGAACCTCTCCTGGAGCCAGCACATCGAGGCCACCATTATGACCTCTACTTTCTAAGAAGTTTGAGGTCATTTGGAATGTCTTTGAATAGTCCATCGAACTTCAACAGGTGTCGTGTGGAAAGTAAATGGACTGATACAAAGCTGCTTCCCTTATATCAAGGCAATCCCAAGAAATCCTGAGTTAAAACCCATTGAGCTTCAACCTAAATGTTTTTAGACTCCAATTGAATCTGCCCAATATATATGTACTTCTAATTCCAATAACTATTGGGAGTCCTATAGTGTCACCCATCAAATTGATCATGCCTTGCTTATTCCTAGGTACTACTCATATAGTGTGGCAAGGTTAGTAAGTATTACAGCACCTGCAATGGAGTGTATGTCCTCTCCACTATCTGCATGGGTTTCCAGTTCTCTCCCATGTTCCAAAGACAAAAAGGATCAGTAGGTGAATGGGTCATATGGTTGTATTTGGGTGGCACTGGCTCATGGGCCGCTTGGGCCAGTTACCATGTGGTGTATCAAAATAAAAATAAAAAATAGCCTCATTAGCCATTTCCTCCTGAACATCGTTCCCCATTACTGGTGGAATGTTCACCGAGACCAGTAGCGTAATCACTCCTCCACTTTATATCCGCTCTGTCATGTATGAAATCTCTAGAGCCCGGAATACTGACAACCAATCTTGCTCTTCTCTCATCCACTTTTCCTTGATTGCAACAGCATCATAATCCCACGACCTGATCTGTGCTCCCAGTTCCTCTGTTGTATCTGTGAGCTTCCATGCCATACTCTCCTCCTGCCTCTATCTGCTCTGTTCTATTTCCTACTTCAGAGTTACCCTCCCCACCAACTTTATTGTCACCTTCTATTCCACACCCACATGAATTTAAGCCCTCCTGGGTTGCATAAGCAAACCTCCCTGCAAGGATATTGGTTGTCCTCCATTTTTGTGCCCCAGAAGTGATCCCAATGAACCAAATAGCTAAGCCGCCACTCCCCTGCATTTTCTCTTTACCCATGCTTTTATTCTACCTATTTATTTCTGTACTCATTAGCATATGGAGCAGGAGCAATCCTGAGATTCCAACCCTGGACATACAGGATTTTATCGTTCTATCTAACTTCCTCAGATCCCTTTGTAGGACCTCATTTTCCTTCTTACCTATGTCATTACTACAAATATGAGCTACAACCTCTGGCTGTTCACCCTCTCCTTTTAGAATGCCACTTTCCAATACTCTTTGGCCATCCTGGAGCGTTGCTCAAGGCAACAGAAGTAACTCTGTCTGCACCTCCCACCCCCTCCCTCCCTCCCCCTGATAATTGAATCCTCCATCATCACTGCTGGTCTAGAATTTGTCCTTCCATGTTGGACAGAAGAACCAGTCATGGTGCCACATATTTAGCTACTTCTGCTTTCCTCCAAGGGGCATTCCTTCCAACAATATCCAAAGCAGTATGCCTACTAGATAGGGGAATAGCCTGCCTCTCCTAGACATCAGCCACCTCCTCTCTGGATGAACCTGTGGTGTGACCACCTAAATGAAACTCCATATTTTAGCCTCCTGCATGCTCTTTGTCGGGGGTCACCGACATCTATCTGATCTCCCGTGTCTCTCCAGTTCCATTTAAAGTATCCAGGCATGTAAATGAAGGCAGCTGTTCAGAGTATGTGCCTCTCACATTCATATGTTACATGACCTGCATAGATGTGCAGTACTTGCTGCTTTCATTACTGATTTACAGCTTTGCTGGCTTAGCTTTCAAATCGAAGGTCGTCTCTCACATGGAAACCATAATAGTTCCCGTGAGCAAACAAAAGACCATCCATCTCTTTCCTACAGGAACCCCAGCCTGATTCTACTGACCACATTGCTTTGTGCCTTGCCCTGCTCGGAAACAGAGCAATGGCTTCTGCCTCAACTGACCCATACCTTTTGAGGGCAAAAATCTCTTGGAAAATATCCAGAGGCCATCTATGTTTTCAATGGATGAAAGAAAAAGGCTAATCTCGAGGAAAAGAAGCCACCAAATGTAAAAACACAGGCTAAAATGTGAAGAAATCACTGGGGTTCATATCCAAGGCCCAGGGATGAGAAATGGAGATCCTCAATTGACAATGAGCCTTGTTTGGGGCACACGGAGTTGGAACAACTAATTTTGAAATGAAACTGACGTTTTGGGCTCTACCTTTTCCTCCTTGATTCCATTCAACAGGTGAGTGTCCAGTCTTCGGTGCTTAATGATTGGAGTTTGGAGCATTTCATCAGAACACTTGTTTCCTGGAGTTCCCTTTAATGACCACCCTGCAGCTCCTAGTTGAACTTCAACACCAAAGACTAGTTAACCCAATAGCTCCAAGCCAGCTTTCAGCAGTCCAACCCCAACTGGCCCATTCTTTCCCTCTCCATTAACTTGTAGCCCTGCCAGATATCCTCTCTCAGTGCTCAGCTTTAATTCATTTTTTCACTTAACTGGATAATTTTACAGAGTGAAACACAAAAATCTACAGGCCCTATAATCGAAGTAAAGACTCACCAAGATGCTGGAGGAACTAAGCCAGTCTTTTGGCATCCATAGGAGACAAAGATATCTTGCCGACGTTTCGGGCCTCAGCCCTTCAAGGAAGAAGCAGAATGAGCCAACGAACAGGAAATCTCAGAATACATACGAGGGGAGAGGTGAGAATTGATTATGTGTGTGAGAAAGGAGATGGAGACAGAGCTGGGGGAAGGCGACGGGGGAAACAGCGATGGGGGGTGGTTAATGACAGTCAGAGAAGTTATCCGGTTGGAGGGTGCCCAGTCATAAGATGAGGTGTTGTTCCTCCAATTTGCAAGTGGTCTCAGTCTGGCAGTGCAAGAGGCCACGGACAGACATGTCAGCAAGGGAATGGGACGGGGAATTGAAATGGGTGGCCTCTGGGAGATCGACACTATCACTGTGGACAGAGCCAAGGTGCTCAACAAAGCGATCTCCCAGTCTGCGCACAGCCTCTCCGCTGTAGGAAGCACTGGATGCAGTGGATAACTCCTGCAGATTCACAAGTTTGTCGGAGCCTGGGTGCTCAACAAAATGATCACCCTGTCTGCGTCTATTTTGACAGAGTTCATTTTACAGCCAATTAACCCACAGGCATGCTTTCTGGATTTGTGCTGAAACCAGAGCACCTGGGGAAAGCAGCATGGTCACTGGGAGAATGTGCTAGCTCGACACAGAGAACAACGAACAAAGCTGGGTGCAAACCCACCTCCATGAAGTTCCAAGGCAGCTGCATGAAATGCTCCATCCACTGTGGCACCCACACTGCAAAATTAACGGTGCTAAAAATGCAACTTGTTCATTTATTACATGAACACTCATTTCGGAGCACTGTGTCTTTTATTTCTCATACAATGCACCTAACCTTGTTTCTTTCATTGATATTTACTTGTCTGCCATTGAATTTTACTTTGTTGTGGTCATTGCTTCTCAATGATTCTGCTCTCACATCCTTCATCTTCCCACATTTAATCTCCCAGATCAGCCCAAGCCAAATGTGTTTCCTGCCATGGCATCCTTCACCTGGTTAGTAATGATTCTAATTCTTCATTCTTGTTCCTAATGCTTTGTGAATTCACTCATGTCTCATCAGTCTGAGCCGCAACCAGTACAAAACCTGATCTTTATGCTCCTCCTGAGGTGTCTCATCTGGGCTACAAACAAAGGACATGGAACGGTGGTGATGTCACAACATTTTCAGAATACTTTCACCCATATTTCTTGGTGTTTTTTTAATCCAGAAGCAAACAAAAGGATCCTGATCAGATACCAATGGTAACCAGATATATTCACATGCACACACACACACACACACACACACACACACACACACACACACACACACACACGCACACACACACACACACACACACGCACACACACACACACACGCACACACACAATCACCCACAGACACATATACATGCCACGCACACAGACACACACACACCACACTTACACACACACTCAAACAATCATACATACACACACTCAGTCAGAGAGAGACACACACACACACACACACACACACACACACACACACAAACTCAAACAAACATACATACACGCACTCATTCAGCTTCTCTTTTGTTCATTCACAAATCTAATGTCTGAAGTGTTTGAGTTTCTCGGCAAATCAGAACCAAGGAGACGCTTGTTGATTTCAGGAGGATGTCAGGGGAAAAAGGCCAAGTCCTCATTGAGGGCTCAGTAGTGGAGACAATCAAGAAGTTCAAGTTCCTGGGAGTCAACTTCTCCGAAGACCTGTCCTGGAGCCTCCATATTGAGGCAATCATGAAGAAAGCTTGCCAGTGGCTATGTTTTGTGAGGTGCCTGAGAAGATTTGGTACGTCACCGTAAACTTCTACAGGTGCATCGTGGAGAGAATTCTGGCTGGTTGCATCACAGTCTGGGAAACGGTACAGGAGCCTGAAAACAAGCACTCAGCGGCACAAGGACAGCTTCTTCCCCGCTGCCATCAGATTCCTAAATTACAATGAACTAAAGACACTGCCTGACTTTGACTTTTCATGGACAATTTTTATTTATATTTGTAAGTTGGCTTAATTTTTTTTTTAATTTAGTGATTCAGCCTGTTATCAGGCCATTTCAGTCCATGAGCCCATGTTGCCCCTTTACACCGAATTAACCAACAACCCCAGAACGTTTTAAACAGTGGGAGGAATCTGGAGCCCCTGGGGAAATCCATACAGACCCAGGAAGAACGTAGAAACTCCTTACAGAGAGCATGGAATTCCATCCCCGGTCCCCATTACTGGCACTGTAACAGCACTGCCCTTACTGCTATGATAATCGTGCCACCCGTATTATATATAAATGTTGGACTGAGACGCTGCTGAAAAACAACAAATTTCGTGACTTGTTCATGACAATGAACGTGGGGCGGTACAGTTGGCATAGCGGTCAGTGCAACACTGCAACAGCACCAGCGATCTGACCGAGGTTCGAATCCCACGCTCTCTGTAAGGAGTTTGTACATTCTTCCCACGTTTGCATGGGTTTTCTCCGGGGGCTTCAGTTTCCTCCCACCATTCGAATCATAATGGGGGGTGGAGGCTAATTGAATGTCATTGGGTGGTACAGGCTCGTGGGTCGAAATGGTCTGTAGGTCTAAATTTAAATAAATAAATAAATAGATTCTGATTCTGGACGAACCATTTGTCCAAGACCCAGTCATTATCCATCAGGCTCAGTACTAGTGCAAGATGTCCATTCTTTGTGAAGGATGGCCTCCCACCTAAGGTGGCATGGCTGCTGTCTTCACTGCCTTGTCTGCCATTCTCAGAGTGGGCTGACTCTGATGTTCATTGGCTTCACTTCTGAACAGTAGGCCAGAGTTGAAACTTCTGATTTGACAAATTGGATGCATGATAGGTGTGGGTGGTGGTGGTGGGGGGGGGGGGGGGGTGGGGAGTGGGAGTGATGCTACTCACATTGAAGGATAATGAGTTTAAGAGGAAGCTTTGAATGCAAACCTCCCAAAAGCAGGAAACAAAGATTCTATTCAATCTGCCTTTAAATTACTTCCCTTTCCCCAGGTCGACACTTGCGTTGAATAATCATTCAATGATCAAAGAGTGTGATCAATCACAGGATGACTGTAACCGAGACTTTTGCCTGACCCACGCATTAGGGTTAAGGTTATGGTTTTGTTGACTGGAACTTCCACACATGTCTGCGGTCAGCCTGGCCAATTTCCCCATGATCCTCATCTTCCTGCTCTCAGAAGCTCTTGGTCAGAGCAGACACCAGGAACAAACCAATGGCCACCAGCTAGGGATCAAATTGAACCTAAAATATTTGAGTGATAGATTCCTAAAGCCCGGAAACAGATGCTTCCTCCATACTGACCATCAAACACATAATTAGAATCACCCTATTGTGTTCTCCCCATGTTCCCATCAGCACCCTCCCCTCCCGCTAGATGTTAACATTCACCTTAGATTTAATCAAGAAAGTCTGCAGACGTTGGGTTGAGATCCTCGAGGGGACCAAACTTGGAAGCCTGGAAATGGAGCCACTACCATTCACCAACACATTAAATGGCCAATTAATCCACCAAGCCACATGCCTATGGGAAACTGGAGGTCACCCACAAGATCACATTTGGATTGTACAAATTCCACTCAGTCAACACCTGTGGTCAGGATGCAACTTGGGTTACTGAAACTCTGAGGCAGCGACTTCACCCGCCTGCACCTTAGTGTACCAGCTTCCTGTCTTCAAGTTGAACCCTCAACATGCAAGATGATTAGGGGAATGGGATTTGATCAAAATTGGATTCTCCAATTTTTCACACTTGGTCTGAGCATTGACGTGCTTGGAACTGCTCTGCTTTAACACTCAATAACAAAGAGAAGCCATCTGTATCAGATGGAATGATTGGATCATGTTTGATCCAATTCTTCAGCAATAGTGAAACATCTCTTGTTGTTCCTCTTCATCTTTCAAAACTGATAATTATATTAAATGGAGTCAAACCAAGCACCTCAAAGAGTGCTCAGTTAGATGCCTTTTCACATTCAGCATACCAAACCTAACATACTGGACCTTTTAATGAGCTCATCCTAATCTCCAAATGGTATCTCCTGCTGAGGAGAGCAGTCAGGATGGTGTTGCTCAGCTCAGGACCATGCACTTGGAGCCCACAGAACTGGCCGAAGGAGTGTCCAACATCACCAACTCCCCACTGCCCACTCCCTCCATGACCTCCTGCAGAAGAATCCATGGCTTCATGAACCACCTGAGAAACAATGAACATGGTGCAAGGAGTTCATCCTTGATCCCAACAGATTGCCTGCGAGAATCATAGAAAACTACACCACAGAAGTAGGCCTTTCAGCCCATCTAGTCTTTGCTGAACTTTTATCTGACTAATCCCGCTGACCTGCACCCAATACCTATCCATCCATAACCTCCCATCAATGTACCTATCCAATTTTTTTTAAATGTCAAAATTGAGCCCGCATTCATCACTTCGGCTGGCAGCTCGTTCTACACTCTCACCACCCTCTGCATGAAGAAGTTCTCCCTAATATTCCCTTCATACAGTTCCCCTTTCATGTTTAACCCATGTCCTCTAGTTCTTGTCTCATCCAACCTCAGTGAAAAATGCCTGCTTTTATTCACACTGATGGCACTAGCATAAATGACCCAGCTGTCTTATATCCCCTTTCATTTCAGCCACATTACTTCCTTTCATTTCTAACCTGGCACAAGAGCTAACTTTAATGCTTTGCTGCAAATTATTAACTTGAAGAATGTTATCTTACAAGTCTTCCCTTCTTTTCATACATGGAATCATCGTTGATCATAATGCCTTGATCTCTCCGAAGATGTTATGTCATTTATTTTTTCAAGCAATGCAATCATCCATAAGGATTGTAGCAGGAGTGGAGCATCTGGCACACCGAGTCTGCTCTGCCATTCAATAAGATCATGGCTGCGGACGTAACTCCACTTCTTTGCCTTTCCCCCATAACCCTTAATTCCTCTGTTATTCAAAAATCTATCTTACAGCGCCTTTAATATATTTAATGAGGCGGCCTCTACTGCTTCATTTGGCAGAGAATTTCACAGATTTACTACCCACCTATCTGTCTTAAATAGCTACTGGCGCACCAAGGAGAAGATAACGAGGCAGATTTCGGAAGGGTACAAATATATACAGGGTCGTTGTCACGGGAGACTTCAACTTCCTGAACATTGGCTGGCACCTCCCCTGCACTCCTATCAATATGGTTTTGTTGACTGGAACTTCCACACATTCATGCGCAGGAGAAAGACAAATAAAATCTATAGTTCAAGATAGGGGAAGCACGGTTCGCCTAGAGGTCAGCGCGGTGCTATTACAGCGCCAGAAATCTGGGTTAAAATCCACAGCTGTCTGGAAGGAGCCCCATGTCGGCCTGGGGTACCTCCAGGTGCTTCTGTTTCCTCCCACATTCCTTTTTAAAACATTTTATTTATTTGATAGAGAGAAATATTCCATGTATATATTGCTTAGATATTAATTATATAGCTTCTTTGTGATGCAATATAGAATGAGTCACATATCAATGTTATATTGTCATGTAGCAGGGTTGCTACAGTTACAGCTTGAGGTTGAAAGAAGAAGACTCGCACACCAAGGGAGTGTAATCAACAATGGCTTTTTTGGGCTGCAGCTCTGCCTTTTTACTACTGGGGAGTGGCTTGAGCGAGGCTGCGGATTGGCCGTCCCGGATGCACGGACCTAGATTGGACCCCCTGCGATCCACTGGCTGCGATTGGTCAATTCGACCACTATTCCTGCGAGTCCTCCTGCGTGCTGTCTGCCCGATCATCGTGTGCGACAGCTGTTTGCTGCATCAGCCCATGGAGCGGGCCACGGGCCACTGCAGTCTTATATAATTCCCCAAAAAAAGTGAAAAATCCTTACAAGAATTTAACCTCATTCTAATATTGACGTATACATTGTGACTTTTCTAAATAGACTGATCTCTTCTAGTTATATTAGAAAAGAAAAAAGAAAAATAAAAGACCCCTCCCCATACTAATCTAACCCCTTCCACTAAACCTGGAAAGAATCGAGTATCAGCTCCCGGACATTGGATAGAAAACTAAGTAATCGATGATCATCGTCCATGAATGGGCCCCTAAATCTTGTCACATTCAACCTTGACCTGTTTAACATGATATTTAATTATATTGAATGGTTAAGCAAGACATAAAAACCTCCCACATTCCAAAGACACATGCGGTTCTTCGGTTAGTTGGTCGCAAGGATATAGTTGGGTGGTGCGGGCTTGTGGGCCGGAAGGGCCTGCTACTGTGCTAAATCTCCAAATTATAATTAAAACTGGACCCATACATTCATGGGGGCTAAGAATTCTCTCCCATTGTCGAACAGGATTCCTGCGGCATGCGTGTTGTGCGCTCTGCCTCTGCAACTCACTCCACTGTCTTTGAGGATGGAATCTGGGAGACTGAGAGTATCAATGGGGGAGACCTATGGGGATGGAGCCATGTTGGGCTGTTTAAAATAGTTGTGTGGTGGATGAAGGCAATCTGGTAACTCACAAAGCAGCCATTCTAGTCTGTGTCTGCATGGGAAGACCGTGTTCTTCTAGGAGTTCCCAGTGACAGGTATCTGTAGCGTATAAAACACCAGATAGAATGATGTTATTCCATTGAATCACTAAAATGAATTTATGCATGGTCAAATTGTCAGGATGATGCCAAACTCTGCATACAAAGTCATCACTATATTTTGATCCAGGGAAAATAGATGTTCGGTTGCTTAACGCTGAATACACAGTGTTGTGCATTTAGCTCTCTGAACAGCTGTGCGATTGAAACAAGAACGGATTCTGCTTAACGATCTGGCTACAGTGTTCTGATGGAGAAGGACACCATTCTCAACCAAGCTTTATTGTTGTCAAGGGGCTGTGTTCAGCTAAAGTAAACAGAGAATGCTAGAAATTCTTAGCAGGTGAGACAGTATTTGTGAAGAATGAAGCAGTTTTTAGGTCTGAAACCCTTTGTCAGAACTGGGAGAGAGAGAGAGAGAGAGAGAGAGAGAAAGTCAAGTCAGTTTTCAGTTGCATAGAAGGCGGGTGAGGGCACTGAGAACAGAGAACATCTCTGGTAGACTGAAACAAAAAGGGGTTAATCTGCCTGAGCTATGTGTTGCTAACATTGGGCTGAGGGTCATGTCCAGAAGTACAAATGGAAAGACGGAAGACTGAAATAATTCACAGATGGATATGCAGCAGAGACGGCCAATCCTGGTGCAGTCGAAAGGAAGCAGGTAGATATCCGAGATTTGAGTAGTGTGGTCGAGACGGCCGCAATGTGTTCAGACAAAGGATGGGGCGCATTTCCCCAGGCTTTCAGTTGTGATTTGCTGTAGGAGTGCAGAAGGTCACAGAGCATAAAATCAGGTAGGCTCCCTACTACCCTGCACGCAGCATCTTCCAGCTATTCCTGTCAGGGAAGAGATCCAGGAGGATCAGAGGCAGCTCCACCAGGCCGAGGAGCAGCTTCGTCCCACGGGAAGTGAGAATGCTGAACAACTGTTGAATGGTTAAACATCTTGTCATGACCACTATGTATTAAAATATTATTTGAATATATGTACTATAGACACACCAGGCCCGCAGTGGACGAAAGAACCACGCAGAGTCGAAAGTGAGTTGAACCAACTGACTTTAATAGAACTCTCTCACGCGCTTAAATCCCTCGGAACCCAATGACGCTTGCACCTCCTGGGACCTTTATGACATCAGCCGTCAGGCTGTGGGCTTGCCCGAACCCAGAGCTCTCACGCTCAGATCTTGCCTGTGATTCCGTGAACCAGTTCGCCTGTTGTGTGGGTGAGCCACCACTTGACCCCTCCCAGAACCGGCATTAGGAGGTGTGGAGTCTATGGCCAATCTCCTTTTCAGTGGCTGACCTCGTCAGCGTGGGGGTGGCATAGTCACGAGGTGTTCCAGGTCTAGGTGCGCTGGATTGAGGATGTCAATGGTGAAGGTCTCCTCATGGCCACTCACATTGAGGATGCATGTGGTTCTGTTCTGATGCACCACCTTGTATGGGCCCTAGTACTGCCACTGGAGTTCATGCCCCTGCAAAGTTCCTTGGGGACAAAGGAACATGTCGGGCTGTGGCTCAAAGTTGGGACAGGAACTAGTGTTCCTACCTTCTCTCGGAGTCTAGAGTCCATTGCCGAAGGTGTCTCCTCTGTACAATAGACTGCTGGCATAAACTCACCTGGAACCATCAGTTGGGCACTGAATACCAACTCTGTTCATCCACCCACTCTGGGCATCGGCAGCCATTAGTGTTGATATCAGGTGCCGGTCGAAAGGCTTTACCAGGCCATTCGACTGAATGGTAGGCTGTGGTGTGGTACAGCTGAGTCCCAAGTAGCTGTGCCAGTGTTGACCATAGGCTGAACTTGAACTGCGACCCCCACCCCCTCCTGTTCTCCCCCCCCCTCCCCCCATCTAAGGTGATGTTGGGAGGCAGGCCGAAACATGCAACCCAGCTTGCAATGAGGGCTCTGCCTCAGGAGTCCGTCGACGTGTTGACGAGCAGTATGGCTTCTGGCCACCTGGTGAATCTGTCGACCATGGTGAACAGATACCTTGCTCCCCAGGAGACCAGCAATGTCCACATGGACATGCTCAAACCTATTGTGCGTCGGCTGGAAAGATTGAAGGAGGGCATTTGTGCCTTTGAACTTTGTAGGTCTGGCAGTGTATGCATGTCCTGGCCCAGAGCCCGACCTCCTTACGTAGGCTGTGCCAAGTAAATCTATCTGCCAGTAGTTGGATGGTTGCCCAAATGGATCAGTGAGCCAAACCATGTAGAGCATTGAAAACGACTGGAACGATGGGCCGGAGTTGGCTGGTGGACACGCCACAGAGGAGCTTGCTGCCTGTTGGGCTGATGGTGATGTCCTCAAGTTGCAGGTCTGAGACTGCTGTGCGGTAGGCCAGTATTTCTTCATCTAGCTGCTGTGCCTCGGTGAGTGGTGCGTAGCGCAACCCAGTGGACAGGGAATGCACTGAGTGGATGGAGGTGTGAGTCAGTGCTTCAGCCACGACGTTGTTTTTCCAAGAGATGTGTTTGATGGTGGTGATATACTCCGAGATGAATGATAGGTGGCGTTGTTGCCGTGCCAACCATAGATCCGACACTTAGGCGAATGTGAGGGGTTTGTGGTCCATGACGACTGTGAACTATTGTCCCTCCAAGAATTATTGAAAGTGCCAGATGGCGAGGTAGAGGACTTTCAGCTCCCTGTCGAAGGCCCTGTATTTCACCTCCAGGGGTTCGCAGATGCCAACTGAAGAACGCGAGTGGTTTCCACTGACCCTCAATTAGTTGTTTCAGCATGCTGCTGACTCCTGAGTTGGAAGCATCAACCATGAGGGCTGTGGGCACATCCACCCATGGGTATACCAGGAGGGTGATGTTTGCAAGGGTGTCCTTGGCCTATTCAGAAGCTGCTGCTGACCCCTTGTCCCAGGTGATTTCATTGGCCTTGCTGGACATCAGGCTGAACAGAGATTGTGTGATTTGGTCCACTGTTGGTAGGAATCAGTTGTAAAGGTTGATCATTGCCACGAACTCCTGTCGGCTTTTGGCTGTACTGGGCCTTGCAAACTGGTGTATGGCCTTGACTTTTGCCACTAAGGGAACCACCCCATGCCGATCAATGTGGTGCCCAAGGAAAGCAATGGCAGACAGCCCGAACTGGCACTTCATGGGGTTGATGGCCAGGCTGTATCCACTCAGGCTATGGCAGAGTTGGTGCAGGTGCGTCAAGTCCTCTTGGTGCGAGCAGTTGGTGACTAGGGGATCATCTAAGCAGATAAAGCTGAAATCCAAGCCACACTCCACCGAGTCTATGTGCTGCTGGAAGGTCTGTCACATTCTTGAGTCCAAAAAGCATCTGCTGGAACTCAAATAGGCCAAACAAGGTGATGAGGGCTGTCTTGGGGACATCGCTACAGTGGACGGCAATCTGGTGATATCCGTGGACCAGGTTGACCTTGGAGAAGATGCATGCCCCATCCAAATTGGCCGCAAGGTCCTGAATGTGGGGTACTACGTAGCAGTCGCCCATGGTGGCATCGTTGAGCCTTCTGTAGTTGCTGCACGGCCTCCATCCTCCATCTGACTTGGGTACCATGTGCAGTGGACAGGCCCATGGGCTGTCTGAGCAGAAGATGATCTGCATCTCCTCCATTTTACTGAACTCCTCCTCATTGAGGTGGAGTTTGTCAGGCAGGAGCCAGCATGCCGGGTGTGTAGCGGTGGTCCTTGAGTGGAAATATGGTGCTGTACAACATAAGGGCATCTGTGGAGAACTGCAGCATAATAGTTGGGAACTCCTGTGGTACTCTGGCAAATTCATTGCCAGACAAAGTCACAGACTCCAGGTGTGGGGCTGGTAACTTGGCTTTGGCGAGCGAGAAGGTCTGGAAGGTCTTGGCATTCACTAGGCGCTATCTCTCGAGGTCCACTAGAAGGCAATGTGGCTGGAGGAAATCTGCACCCAATAAAGGCTGCGACACTGCTGCCAGCGTCAATGACCATGTGAAACGGCTCGAACTGAACTATAGTGGGATGGTTCGCGTGCCATATGTGCGAATACTGCTGTTGTTGGTAGCGGTGAGCGCCGATCCTGACTTCCTGGTGTGGGTCTTATGATTCAATGGGGAAGAAACATTAACCTGTGTCTACGAGGAACTTTCGCCCGGAATGTCAGTACCTTAAGTAAAGGAGGCTATCACAGTGGTCAGTCGCCGTAGCATATACTGATGACTGACCCCAACATTTCCCGTTAAAGGACAGGGTGGGCAGCAACAGTGGGCTCCTGAACCCCAGTTTTGGTGGTAAAAACACCAACGGTCTGAACTGGGTTCGCTCCCTGCTGCAGGCATCACCGGCTTCGCTGGTGGCATGGGGAAGGTCTGAGGCTTGTGACGCAGCAACTTGGTCGATGGAGGCCCCACCATGTTGCTTGGTGTGACACAGGATATCTACACGGACACTACTCTGCATGGGTCCCTGTTATTGTCAGCGATGAGGAGGCAAATATCTTCTGGCATCTGCTCGAGAAAGAGTTGTTCGAATAATAAACATGGCTTATGGCCATCTGCTAGTGCCAGCATCTCATTCATGAAGGCTGATGGTGTGCGGTTGCCTAGGCCGTCCATGTGGAGCAACAGCACACTGTGCGCTGATGGTGGGAGAGGCTGAAAGTTCGGATCAGAGCACCTTGATTGTTTCATACCTGTCCGCAACCAGTGGCTGGTGTAGGAAGTTGATGATGCAGCCTGCTGTTTCCTGGTCGAGTGAACCGACCACATAGTAGTACTTTGTGGTGCCCGAGATGATTTGCCCGACCTGGAATTGGGCTTCAGCCTCTTCAAACCAGACCTGCGGCTGTGAGGTCCAGAAAATCTGCAGTTTCAGTGAAACTGCATTCTGCATGCTTGAGTCAGTCACCTTGGGGTCCAAATGCTGTTTGGACCATCAGGGTCACCAATGTAGTCACACCAGGCACACAATGAGCAAAAGAACCACACAGAGTTGAAAGTGAGTTGAACCAAAGGACTTTAATAGAACTTTCACGTGCATTTAAATCCCTCAGAACTCCCAACTCCTGGGACCTTTATGACATCAGCCACCAGGCTGTCGGCATGCCCCACATCCAGAGCTCTCACAGTCAGATCTGCCACGGACTTGCCCGCCTTCATGAGCTGGATCACCTGTTGTGTGGCCCAGCCAACACAATACTGAATATATGCATTGTTTGTATGTGTTTTGTGTCTTTAGGAGTGTTTGCACTGTTCTGCACCATGATCCGGAGAACTCTGTTTCGTCAGGTTGCACTGGTACAAACGATTCGCAAATACAGTTGAATTTGAGGCTGATAGGTCTCTGTGTTGTGTTCTGGTGTAACAGAGAATCTCCAGCAATGGTATCTCTTCTCACATCCATTCTCTTTCCTCTCATGCTCTGTCCTTGGAATTTTCCCCAGTCCTCTCCTACTTGCTAACTCGTGGCATCACCATTCACAAACAGTGACAATATGGAGACATGATATGGAGAGCTGGCGGGTGGGAAGTATGTAAATGCCATCCTTCCCACTCACAGGCTCTCTATATCCTGCCTCCAAATTGTCACTGAGCCTCAGGTATCCACGTTTATATCATGTTCTTCACTGAGGAAATTCCTCTTTAAGAATTCAATCCATCTTTGTCTTTCAACTTCTCATTGTCCTGAGCATATCTCAGGTAAGTTTAATGAAGAAGGCAGTCGCTGTTTACATTGTGTAAAACCCGAAAGTCTGCAGACACTGGTTGGTGGAGGAACACAGCCGGTCTTTTCAGTGACCATAAATAACCAAGATATAGTGATGATGTTTCAGGCCTGAGCCCTTCTTCAAGGAATAATCAGAATGAGCCAGAAGCAGGAAATCTCAGAATTTGGATGGTGCCAGCTGGGGGAGAAATCCAGACCAACAAAAGGTGTTAATTGGATGTGATAAGGGGAAAGATAAGAATTTATCAAGCCTGTGCAAAAGGAGTCAGGGAAGGGAGAGACAGACCAAGGGGGAAGGTGAAGGGGGAAGAAATGAGTGGTGAGGAAGGGGGGTTTAACCATAGCAAGAGAAGTCGATATTAATGCCATCCAGTTAGAGTCCTCAGTTGCAAGATGAGGAATTGTTCCTCCAATTTGCGGGTGGTCTCAGTCCAACAGTGCATGAGGCCATGAACAGACATGTTAGCAAGGGAATGCGATGGGGAATGTTTAGAGCCAAGGTGCTCAACAAAACAATCTCCCAGTCTCCTCCAATGTAGAGGAGACCACAATCAGAGGACTATAAACATTAGACTCCTGCAGATTCACAATGTTGCTTCACTTGGAAAGGCTGTTTGAGGCCTTGAATGGTGGTGAGGGAGAAGGTGTGGGCAGAAGTGGATCATCTCCTGCAGTCACAGGGGTAGGTACCAAGAGGATGATTGGTGGGAGTGGAGGAGTGGACAAGGGACTCACAATTGGAGCGGTCCCTGTGGAAGGCAAAGTGGGGACGAGAGGGGAATATATGTATAGTGGTGGGATCACAAGTAGGTGATGGAAATGGCGGAAGAGAAGGTGTTGGATGCGAAAGGTGGTAGGTGAGGAAAAGAGGAATCCTGTCCTTGTTGTGCATAGGGGTGGAGGGGGCCAGGCAGATGTGCGGGTAATGGAGGATATGTGTGAGTGCCAAGTTGATGGTGGTAGAGGGAAAACCACATTGTTTTAAGGAGGACATCTCTGATGATCTGGCATGGAGGTCCTCATCCTGGGCGCAGATGCAACAGAGATGGAGGAATTGAGAGAATGAAATGAAATCCTTACGGGGACAGGGTGAGAAGAGGCGTAGTCGAGCTGGTGGGTTTGTGGAAGATGTCTGTCGATAGTTTGTCTCCTGAAATGGAGACAGAGAGATCAAGGAAAGAGATTGTGTGCTAGAGATGGACCAAGTGAATTTGAGGTCATGGTGGAATTTGGCAGTGACATGAATGAAGTCTACAAGCTCATCATCGGTGCAGGAGGCAGCACCAAAATAGTAATAGAGGAATAATCGAGCAGACTCGCCTGTGTAGGCTTGCAGCATGGATTTCTCCATGTTGCTAACAAAAAGGCAGGCATAGCTGGGGTTCATGTGGGTACCCATGGTTATCTCTTTGATCTGGTAAAAATAGTCAAATGTGAAATTATTGAGGGTGAGTTCAAGTTCTGCCAGCTGGAGGAGGGTGTTGGCAGAGGGGGACTGGTGGGTCTTTTGTCCAACATACCAATGCCATCATGAAGAAAGCGTCTCTATTTCCTCAGGAGTTTGTGGAGGTTTGAGGCCTTAATTATGGGGGAAGGAGATGTATAGGGACTGGATATTCATGGTAAATATGAGGCGATTGAGTTCAGGGAACTGGAAGTTGTTGTAGTGAAGAAGGCTGTATGAAGAGCCCCAGTTGTAGGTGGAGAGGGACTGGACCAGAGGGGACAAGACAGAATCAAAATAAGCGGAGATCAATTCGGTGGGGCAGAAGTACGCGGACACGATGGATCTGCCGGGATGATTAGGTTTGTGGATCTGGGTATGAGGTAGAAATGGGAGGTATGGGGTTGGGCAGCATTTTGCTCTGCAGTGAGCTCACGTAATACCAGGGGCAGAAGCAGAGAAGATGCAATTTATGCAGGTCATAGAATCACAGAGCATGTAGCAGGCCTTTCAGCCATTCTTGCCCATTCATACCAAAATTCCACACCCACACCTCGCCCTATTTTCCTGTTTACCCAATATTCCTCTAAAACCATCATATCCTCACTTCCACCCAAATGTTATTTTTAACGTTGTGATAGTAATTTGCTCAAGTAGATCCTATGCCAGCTTGTTCCGTTCACCCGCTATCCTCAGGGTAGAAGAGTTTCCTCTCAAGTTCCCATTAAATCTCGCCTCCCCACCCCACCCCCCTCACCTTAAACCATTTTTTTTCCCACTCATATAGTACTCTTACTAACCACAGAGCACCATTATTTGAGAACCACTGCCTTAAACCTATGGATATTGATTCCCCTACTCTGGGCAAAAGATTCTCTGCGTTCACCTGATCTATTCCTCTCATGCTTCAGTATGCCTCTATGAGATCACCCTTCATTCTCCTGCACTCCAAGACATAAAGCCTGAGCCCGCTCAACCTCTCTCTCTTGCTTGTGTGAGCCACACACACATCCGCGCAAATCTTCCATGGACGCTGTCCAGCTTGACCACCTCCCTCCGACAGCACGGTGACCAGAACTGGTCACAAAATTCCAAATGGAGCCTCATGAACATCTTATACCAGTACAACATGACCTTCCAACTTCTTCCCTCAATATTCAGCCCAATGAAGGCCCATGCACTGAGACGCTTTTGTGACCACCTGTGACTCCACTTTCAAGATGTGCCTGCACTCCAGCATCCTTCTGCTCTGCAACAAGCCCCAGATCCATACCATTCACTGTGTGGTCTGTTGGCGTACCTTAGTTGGTGAGGATGAAGGATGTAAGCATCCAATTGTTCTCTGAACATTTCACAAGATCACAAGATAGAGGAACAGAAGCAGGCCACTAGGCCCATCAAGTCTGTTCCGTAATTCTACAGTAAGCTAAACTATGCTCACACCTAGTTCCAATTTCCAGCCTTTTCCCCATATCCCTTGATACCCTTACTAATGAGATACTTATCCATTTCCTGTTTAAATTCTCCCAGTGATCTGGCCTCCACTGCAACAAAATTCCCAGAATAAAGTCCAGTGACTGAATTTCAGACAGTTTATAGAATTTCTTGTAGCTGTGTCCACAAATGAGTTGGTCCCCACCTCAGAAATGCTAAATTAATAGAAATCTGTGCAAGCCATCCCATACAGAAAATGAACCTGGTACTGCCAAGTGCACCCAGCAGATGAATGTTGAAGTCATACCTGTGGAAGACTATGGCATCCATACCTGATGTCATGTTACCTGAGGTGTTTTCACATCGTTCTTCAGGTCTCTCCATTTAGGAAATATGGGCTTGCAGGTTTGAAGGGAGAATGAAGAGGTTTCACATCACAGATGTTAGAAGAGAAACCATCCCTGTTGTTCGATGGTGTTGAGGATCTGCAGTGTCATCTTGAAACCCACATGATAGGAAAGAAACTTGCAGGCTTCGGCGGCTGAGAGCTTCCTGATCGTATCGGAGGTTCAGAGCGAGGAGATTGGGTTTGCCAATGGCTTGCGGCTGCAGGGCTTAAGGATGTGTAGGACATGAATCCATGGACACTCGGGTTCTCTGAAGGTCTCTCTTTGGCTTCTTTCTCTCTTATTGGTGGGGATATTTTTTTGTGAGCTTTTATGACAAACAAAAGTTAACAAAGCTTGCACGTTTAGGTACATGAGAATAAAGGATCCTGAGATCTCAAAGCACCATCTGCCGCCACTGATCTCCAGTGCCGAAGCTATACATAAAGTTACACTGAGCAAGAAACCCAGAAAAAAATTGGTGAACTCTGAGATGACTCTCTGTGATCTGACCTTCTTGTTGGTGGACAAGAGCTGGAAATACTGATTGTATCAAAGGAACCTCAGCAGAAAGTCCTTGAAAGGCACATCAAACTGTGTAAGCTGCTGAAGGTAGAAAGGTCATTGAGATCGAAATAACCTGACATACTGCTGTGTCTAGCATCAGAGGAGAAATTAAACACAGATGTTTTGACCTTTAACTCTACTGCTGTCCCCCTGTGCCATCTAACCAAAATATCAACAGAATAGGAATGGACAGAAGCTTATGAATCCGCAGGTCAGTGTCTGTCTGTGAGCTGTACGTGTGCTTACCACAGCTCTAAGAAAGGAAAGCAGCTGAGCATAGACTCATGCCTCGCTGGCTTCATATTCTCCCTGCACAGAAAACCAAACCCGGTCAGATCTCGATCGACATGATGTGAACTAGATGGCTCACCCCTGTGAAACAACATTACTCACAGTGCGAAATCCACTGCCTGTCACCTGGGGCATTCGACATTTCATCCGGAGCTGTATTGTGGTAGCTCCAAAATGAATGATTGTAGGCTATGAGTTAATCTACCGAGGGCTCCTTGTAGCAACTGCCCACTCACATTGAGATTGGGTAGTTAAATTTCAGAAGTATTGTATTCATTTCCCACATCAGCTAGGGAAATTAACTCCTGCTGATCAATATTCATGTATTTCCAACCTCCAACCGACTCCACTGGTGACAAAGTGTCATAGAGCATCATTTCAGTGACTCAAGTACAACATTCATTGGCATATAAAATGAAAGCAATCGAAGGTGCAGACAAGCAAGATGTTGTACTGTCACAGTGAGTGATCAGAAACAGAGAAATGCATCATCCAAACTGTATACTTTCATGAGCATTGCAAGATTTGCTCAAAATGTGCTCAGCAGAGGCATCTACAACATGTCATGTGCAGGGCAGAAATCTCACTCCCATCCTGCAGTCCCACAGGGAAGGTTTCCCAGTCAGGGCCTCCAAGGAATGTGAGCATTTAGGCCAGACTGGAATGTTATTACAGCTTCAGCAACTCAGGTACGAATCCAGCACCGTCCGTAAGGAGCTCTCCCCAGGTCTGCGTGGGTTTCCTCTGGTTGCTCCAGTTTCGTCCCACCTTCCAAAAAACGTACAGGGTCAGCAAGTTAATTGGTGTATTGGTAGGGTACAGTGGGCTGGAAGGGCCTGCTGCTGGGCTGAATGTCTAAATTAAAAGCCAACTAAACTATATTTCGGGGGAAGATGAGGCTCACAGGAACAAATGATTCTGATAGGGCCAATAACTGAATAGTACAGCAGTCATGACAATGTCAAACGAGAAAGAGCCTTTTCGAGTGCTAGATTTAGACAATGCATATCCATTGATATTTTTTCCATACATCTATGGCGCACTGTTAGCCAGAATCAGGCACACGCAAAGATAAAGACTGTAGAACAGGCTTTAATCCACAAAGACTTCCACAGAGCCAGGCTGGCTGTGGCTGCAGCAACTCTGAGTGAGGCCTCGGGAGCCCGGCTTATATCTCGGAGGGTGATTGACACCCGACCGGGTGGGGCTTGATCCATTCAGGCCGACCGATTGACAGCCGGCCAGGTGTTGTCCTGTTTCCTTACACTCATGCAGGTACAGAGGTTTCCCCCTGCAGTAGGCCAGTGGTGTACCACCACTGGAGTAGATTTTATGGTATCTGTGACAGCGATGTTATCAAAACTTTATTTTGTCCATGCTGTTTGGAGTTCAATCGGTGAAGCTTGATAACAGGCCATCATCCAACAGAGAGGATAGATAATAGACCACCATCCAGCAAGGAGGATATTTCAAACAGGCCTCAATTATATCAGTGCCCAAGAAGAGTGTGGTTACTTTCCTAAATGACTACCGACCAGTGGAACTCACGTCCACAGTGACTGTGTTTTGAGCGGCTCGTGCTGAAGCATATTAGCTCCTGTCTGAACAGCGACATAGTTCCATTCCAATTTGTCTCCTGCAGCAACAGGTTGATGGCAGATGTCATCTCACTGGCTCTGCACAAAACCCTGGAACACCTGGACAGCAAAGTCGCAGACATCAGGATGCTCATTATTGACTGCAGTTTGACATTGAACACCACGATCCCCTCAAAACTGATCAGCAAATTCCAAGAACTGGGCCTCAATTACTGTGTAATTGGATTGTGGATTGGCAAAAACATGTCTTCCACAATCTCTATCAGTACCATAGGTCTGCGTTCTTAGAGCCCTTCTCCACTCACTTTACACCTTGGTAAGGCTTGGTAAGACAACAACACCATCTACAAATTTGTTGATGATACCACAGTAGTGGATTGGATAAAAAAGCGTGATGAGTCAGCATCAGGAGGGACTGAATGGTGTACTAACTCAGTTCAATGTCACCAAAACCAAGGAGGTGATAGTAGACTTTAGGAATAAAAAAAGCATCCAGAAGTGTTAAAACCTAGTGATGGGTATTGGGGCATTAGAAGTGGAGAGATTAGCAAATTTAAATTCATGAGATTTACCATCTTGGAGGATGTTTTCAGGACCCAACATACCAATGGCATCGTAAAGAAAGCACATTGGCTACTTTACTTTCCAGGAATTTGTGAAGGTTGACTATGACATTGGAAACCTTGGCAAAATTCTACAGATGTGCAGTAGAAAGTGTGATGAATGACTCTATAACAGTCTGGGAGCAACAATACATCTGAGTAGAAAACACTGCAAAAAACAAAAAATAGTGGACACAGTCCAGAACATCACAGGCAAAACTCTCCCCACCGAGAACATCTACATAGACCGCTACCATCGGAGGGCAGCAAAAATCATCAAGGATTCACACCAGCCAGGATATACTCTGTTCTTGATGCTGCCATCAGGAAAGAGATACAAGTGCCAGAAGGTTTGTACAACCAGGTTCAGGAAATATTTCTATCTCTCCACCAATAGACTACTGAACAACAAACTCAATCAGAGACTCATTTAAGAAGAATTAATTTGTATATTATTTATTACTGAATATTTATTTTTCTATATTTGCACAGCCAGTTTGTTCAGAGTTTAAAAGTGGGGATGGATAATAGACCACCATCCAGCAGCAGGGATGGATAATGGTCCACTATCCAACAGTAGGGATGGATAATGGACCACAGTCCAAAAGTAGGGATGGGTATTAGACCACCATCCAGTAGTGGAGATGAATAATAGACCTCCATGCAACAGTGGGGATAGATTATAGACTACCATCCAACAGTGGAGATACATTAAGATCACCATCCAATGGGGATGGATAATAAACCACCATCCAAAAGAAGAAATGGATAATAGATCATTATCTCGCAGTGGGGATAGATATTAGATCATTATCCAACAGTGGGGATAGATTATAGACCACTATCCAACAGTGGGAATGGATAATAGATGACTGTTCAGCAGTGAGGATGGATATTAGACCAATATCCAACAGTGAAGATGAGTATTAGACCACCTTCCAGCAGTGGGGATGGGTATTAGGCCAATATCCAACAGTGGGAATGGATAATAAACCATCATCCAACAGTGGTGATGGATAATAGACCAGCATCCAACAGTGAAAATGGGTATTAGATCTCCGTCCAGCAGTGGGGATGGGTAATAGACCACCATCCACAAGTGGGGATGGGTAATAGACCGCCATCCACAAGTGGGGATGGGTAATAGACCACCATCAAACAGTGGGGGTGGATTATAGACCATGATTTAGCAGTGGGAATGGATAATAGGCCACCATCCAACAGTGGGGCTAGGTTATAGACCACCCCCACCCAACATTAGGCTAGATAATAGACCACCATCCAACAGTAAGTAAGGATGATTATTAGACCACTATTCTATAGTGGGGATGGATAATAGATGTCTGTCCAGCAGTGGGGATGAATATTAGACAACTATCCAACAGTGGGGATGGATAATAGACCACCATCCAACAGTGGTGATAGATTATAGACCATGATTCAACACTGGGGATAGATTATAGACCACCATCCAACAGTGGGGGTAGATTATAAACCACCATCCAACAGTGGGAATGGATAATAGATGACTGTCCAGCAGTGGGGATGGAAATTAGACAACTATCCAACAGAGGAGATGGATATTAGACCACTATCCAACAATGTGGATAGTAATAGGCCACCATCCAATGGTGGCGATGAATAATAGAACACTGTCCGGCAGTGGGGATGGATATTACACCAATATCCAATGGTGCGGATGGATAATACACCAGCATTCAACAATGGGGATGAATATTAGACCATTATCCAACAGTGTGGATGGATAATAGACCACCTTCCAACAATGAGGATGCATGAAAGTCCTTCGTTCAGTAGTGGGGATGGATATTAGACCACTATCCAACAGTGTGGATGATAGTAGACCACCATCCAATAGTGGGGATGAATAGTAGATCGCTATCCAACAGTGGGGATGGATAATTGACCATCATCCAACAGTGGGCATGTATAATAGACCATTTTCCAGCAGTGGGGATGGGTAATAGACCATTATCCACAAGTGGGGATGGGTAATACACCACCATCCACAAGTGGGGATGGGTAATAGACCACCACCAAACAATGCGGATGGATTATAGACCACGATTCAACAGTAGGAATGGATAACAGACCACCATACAACAGTGAAGATGGGTATTAGACCTCCATCCAGCAGTGGGGATGGGTAATAGACCACCATCTACAGGTGGGGATGGGTAATAGACCACCATCAAACAGTGGGGATGGATTGTAGACCATGATTCAATAGTAGGGATGGATAATAGATCACCATCCAACAGCGAAGATGCGTATTAGACCTCCGTCCAGCAATGGGGATGGGTAATAGACCACCATCCAGAAGTGGGGATCGGTAATGGACCACCATCCACAAGTGGGGATGGGTAATAGACCACAATCAAACAGTGTGGATGGATTATAGACCACGATTTAGCAGTAGGGATGGATAATAGGCCACCATCCAACAGTGGGGCTAGATTATAGACTACCCCCTTCCAACATTACGGCTAGATTATAGACCACCATTCAATGATGGGGGTAGATTATAGACCACCATCCAACAGTAAGTAAGGATGATTGTTAGACCACTATTCTATAGTGGGAATGGATAATAGATGTCTGTCCAGCAGTGGGGATGGATATTAGACAACAATCCAACAGTGGGGATGGATTATAGACCTCCATCCAACAGTGGTGATGGATTATAGACCATGATTCAACAGTGGGGATGGATAATAGGCCACCATCCAACAGTGGGGTTAGATTATAGACTACCCCCTTCCAACATTCTTTGGCTTGGCTTCGCGGGCGAAGATTTATGGAGGGGGTAAAAAGTCCACGTCAGCTGCAGGCTCGTTTGTGGCTGACCAGTCCGATGCGGGACAGGCAGACACGATTGCAGCGGTTGCAAGGGAAAATTGGTTGGTTGGGGTTGGGTGTTGGGTTTTTCCTCCTTTGCCTTTTGTCAGTGAGGTGGGCTCTGCGGTCTTCTTCAAAGGAGGCTGCTGCCCGCCAAACTGTGAGGCGCCAAGATGCACGGTTTGAGGCGTTATCAGCCCACTGGCGGTGGTCAATGTGGCAGGCACCAAGAGATTTCTTTAGGCAGTCCTTGTACCTTTTCTTTGGTGCACCTCTGTCACGGTGGCCAGTGGAGAGCTCGCCATATAATACGATCTTGGGAAGGCGATGGTCCTCCATTCTGGAGACGTGACCCATCCAGCGCAGCTGGATCTTCAGCAGCGTGGACTCGATGCTGTCGACCTCTGCCATCTCGAGTACCTCGACGTTAGGGGTGTGAGCGCTCCAATGGATGTTGAGGATGGAGCGGAGACAACGCTGGTGGAAGCGTTCTAGGAGCCGTAGGTGGTGCCGGTAGAGGACCCATGATTCGGAGCCGAACAGGAGTGTGGGTATGACAACGGCTCTGTATACGCTTATCTTTGTGAGGTTCCAACATTACGGCTAGATTATAGACCACCATTCAATGATGGGGGTAGATTATAGACCACCATCCAACAGTAAGTAAGGATGATTGTTAGACCACTATTCTATAGTGGGAATGGATAATAGATGTCTGTCCAGCAGTGGGGATGGATATTAGACAACAATCCAACAGTGGGGATGGATTATAGACCTCCATCCAACAGTGGTGATGGATTATAGACCATGATTCAACAGTGGGGATGGATAATAGACCATCATCCAACACTGGGGATAGACTATAGACCACCATCCAATAGTGGGGGTAGATTATAAACCAACATCCAACAATGGGAATGGATAATAGATGACTGTCCAGCAGTGGGGATGGAAATTAGACAACTATCCAACAAAGGGGATGGATATTAGGCCACTATCCAACAATGTGGATAGTAATAGGCCACCATCCAACAGTGACGATGAATAATAGAACACTGTCCGGCAATGGGGATGGATATTACACTAATATCCAATGGTGGGAATGGATAATACACCAGCATTCAACAGTGGGGATAAATATTAGATCGCTATCCAACAGTGGGGATTGATAATTGACCACCATCCAACAGTGGGGATGTATAATAGACCATTGTCCAGCAGTGGGTATGGATATTAGACTATTATCCAACAGTAGGGATGGATAATACACCACCATTCAACAGTGGGGATGAATATTAGATCACTATCCAACAGTGGGGATGGATAATTGACCAGCATCCAACAGTGCGGATGCATAAAAGTTCACTGTCCAGCAGTGGGGATGGATAATAGACAACCATCCAACAGTGGGAATGGATAATGGTCCACTGTCTAGCAGTGGTGATGGGTAATAGACAACCATACAGCAGTTGAGATGGATAATAGACCACCATCAACAGTGTGGATATATAATAGACTGCTGTCCAACTCTGGGGATGGGTAATAGACTACCTCCAACAGTGAGGATGGGTAATTGACCGTCATCCAATAGTGCAGATGCATAATAGACCACCTTCAACAATGAGGATGGGTAATAGACCACCATCTAGTGGGGATGGGTAATAGACCACCTTTTCAACCCAAACAAAATGCCATCTGCAGAGGAACTCAGCTGTTCAAGCAGGAACAGAACCTTTTATCCTGTATTTGCTAAGGATGTTGAGGAGGTAGGTCTACCAGCCCAATCTTGATAATATTTTGAGACCAATTGAGAATGTGGTGACTGGCTGCTTCATTGAGTGGTACATAAGCTGTGAAGCATCAGGCCAGACGTCAATACAGAGGATCATCAAAAAATGTGAGAAGATTGTGATGGCCATGCTCTGGTCAAGGTACAAAAAGTACAACCAAGCCACAAACAGACTTTATTCAAATAACACTAGTGGGAGTGAGCAGTCTGTGGTGTTGGGTAGATAAGGTTTGGTCTCAGTCAAAGAACACAGTCACAGGGTACAATATTTAAGGCATTTTCCTGCATACAAATTGGATATCATTTCTTTGAACATATTTTTCCAACATGTTTTGCATTTTGCACATCCTCTTCCTGGGGATAGGGAAATAGTTTGTTGTCATTCATTTATTCTCCTGTCCAAGTCGAAATTAAGAGACATCTTTCTTGTATACAAAAATCAACAGAAGTCTGGAACGTTTGCTCTCACTACACACCAATGTCCGTTCTTTGCCTGCCTGATTTCTGGTTTTCAATTAACACATGAAAATGGTGAGTTTCACCCAAATCTTAAATTATGGTGGCCAAAATCTTTGGGCAGAACAACGTCAACCAGGGACTGAGTGATGCCATCAGTGATGCTGGACGTTTATTGCAGCCTTTGACAATTGACATCGTGTCTAACAAGTAGTAACTCAATCAGTTGCATTTGGGCAGGAAACCGATTTATGGATGGGCTGCCTTTTGACAGCTCGTTGACTCCATCAGCCTTCTCCACATTGGAGAAACTGGTCGCAGATTAGGAGATCACTTGGCTCAGCTCCTCCTCTCTGTCCGCAACAAAAGTGACCTCCCTGTAGCCAACCATTTCAATTCTGAGTCGCACTCTCAAGCTCATTTGTCTGTCCATGGCCTTTCACACTACCCCACTCTGACCACCCGTAGATTGGAGAAACAAAACCTCATTTTTTTCGTCTGGGCATCCTCCAACCCCAGGGCATGAACATTGAGTTCACTGCATTTCACTAATAAGCTTGCTTCTTTCCCCCCCCCCAATTAGTTATTCCAGTTCCTACTTCCTTTCTCTCTCCACCTAGCTTAGACTCCTCCCCCCCTCCTATGTTGTTCCCCCCCCTGCTTTGTTATCCTCCATCACCACCCCCCCTTCCCTTTTTTGTTCGGATTTCTCTCATGTTCCCCCACACCTTGATGAAGGGCTCAAGCCCGAAACATTGGTGATGTATCTTCAACTTTGCTACCCAAAGGCACTGTTTGACCTGCTGCGTTTCTCCAGCATTTGTGTGTTATTTCACTTAACCACGGTGTCAACAAAATCCTGTGTTTGATCTATAGGTAGTCAGTCAGCATTCAGTGGTTCCCAACCTTTTACTTTCCACTCACATACCACTTTAAATATTCCCTATGCCATGTGTTCTGTGATTAGTAAATGATTCCTGAAGGTGGTATGTGAGTAGGAAGGGAATGGAAGGTTGAGAATCACTGCTCTAGACCCAATTATTACTGAAATATTTTGAGAAAAATTGTCATTGGCCCATTTCCTTTGGAGATCTGAAACTGTGCACAGAACAAATCAATTTGGAATGATTAAAATAGTGGTTTTCAAACTTTTTCTTTCCACTCACATACCACCTTAAGCAATCCCTTATTAATCACAGAACACTTATGGGATAGGGAATGCTTAAAGTGGTATGTGAGTGGAAAGTAAAAGGTTGGGAACCACTGTGAGATCAGGCAGGCATCAGGATTCCTGGAGCCTGGGTGTTCTGTAGAAGAGATGAAAATTGATTCCTGTCTGGGAGGTTTGTTGGTTTTAAACTTGTATCATGTTCTCTGGAAGCTTCTGACTGAGTAAAACTTAAAGCTGGTTTCCTTATAAACAATTTTTGTAGCTATCTTTTAAACACAACTTTCTACATTTCTAAATTTATCCTTTGAACATAACCTTCTACATTTATCCTTTGAACATAACCTTCTACCTTTTTCCATTTATCCTTTGAACATAACCTTCTACATTTCTACACCCCCCCCCCCCCCACCCTGTTTAAGCATAACTATGATAGCTAAAAGAGGCCTGTGGAGAAAACTTGGACAGCATTAAAACAGTAACATCTACAAGGGTAGCTAATTAGCTGAGAGCACAATAACTCCCCCCCCACTCCCCAGTGCCAAAACATTGGGCAAAGGGATAGCTCTTACAGTCAGGCATTTCACACCAATGTTATGCAAGTCCTGTATCTCTCTTTTTGCATGTGGTTCACCCATTTAGTGATGTTGTCAGAGCTCTACGTACAGGCCTTGACTGATAATTTTACAGGTCTCCTCACGACCAGCTGTAATAAAATCTGTGTCCATTGTCACAGTACGGACGGCAACCATCACCGCTGACAGCTGAGAAACCACCTTCCCAGCTTCTTGGAGTCCCTTAGCTATTTCATTAGCCAATTATCCCCCCAACACTGAGTCAGCCAATTAGCTCTTAAGATGCCTTTCTCGAACCATCCCAAAGGCACAGAATCATAAAAGTCCTTCTCCATCCTCGAGATATCTCTCTTGGTCCTGAACCCGGTTACCTCTGGCCAATCACGGTATTAGTGTAGCTTCTGTACATGAGCCATAGGGGGAACCACATATCCCAATTAACAGGACCGCATCAAACTGGTAGCCAGCCGTGGATATGTCCTAGGTCAAACTAACATTCTATATAGTAAAATTTTACATCAACTTTCTCCCAGCTTTGGGATGGCTATGTATCTGTGGGTCCCAAAAGATGTCCTGTTACCCTGCTGTCCTCCACGTGTTTGTGTCCTTACTTTGACTTGTCTGTGATCGGTTTAGTCTTAAAATCCATTATCACCCCCTGTCACCCAAAATTCCTCTTTTCAGTCACGACTCCAGTATTCAGTTCACATATCAATGTGACCAAAAGTCATAATAATAAAGTTCTTATGTTAGAATAAAAAGTCTTTTGATTTTAGGTGTGCCTTTTTCCTTCAGTCCGTTCGGTACATCCATTGAGGGTGTCCGTCAAGCTTTACTGCAGTCAGTGTTGTTTAACAGCACTTGGAATGGCTTTTCCTCACTGAGTTCTCAATTTCCTCTGATCCGATTTCTTCACGAGGATATAATTTTCAGATTCGACGTTAGGATATTCACCACTCTGATTCTATTGTATTACCCTCCTTTATGTACCTGATGTACCTGTGAATGTACTGCTCCAAGAAGTATTAGTTAGATGAATATTTTCTCATGTTATCATTGAATGATAATAAATTCATCCCCACTGGCGGTATGGGCTTTGCTCCCCAAGGTGCCCGAATTGGCTGTCGGTGGACCATCTCTGCTGAAGATAGCCCCGACTTAACATGCGGTGTCACTCACATTTTAGATAATGCTAGGGGGTAACACTTATAACCAATTTTAGCCCTGTTTCCATAGTCAATTTTGCCAGTTTAATTTTTTAATGTTCTATTTGCACATTTCACCATTCCTGCTTTCTGGGTTTGATGGGAGTAATGGAAATATTGCAAGATCCCCAATTCCTTATTCAATTTTTATTTATCCCACGTACAAAGTGAGGTCTATTATCTGAGTTCAGTACCTCAGGTAGACCACAGCAAGGAATTATTTCCCTTGATAAATTTTAACCTAACTGCCAAAGCAGTATCATTTACAACAATATACTCGCAATAATTCAGTAAACTCAGATTATAAACACCAAAAATTGGCCTCATGGCAAGAGGAACATCTCTTCTGGCATGGTGTCCCTTTATCAACATTTTTAATGGTCTGCAGAATTTCTTTGTTACTTTTTTTCATCTACTTCACTAAAATTTTGGATGCCACCATGTCTGTAGTGAGGTATTTACAGCAATATTGTGGGTGTAATTGTTCACATAAGCAAGTAAAAAAGATATCAGGTACTGTGCACATGTCTGCACGGCCGGCATAATTTACAACTGAGTATTGGGATGTGGGGGCGCAACCCCTCTATTCCCACGGTTGGTTCTCAATGGCAGAGGCATCCCTCTGCTGTAAGAAGGCAGCTTCCAATTTTCTCACTGCCCCAGTTGTCCAGAAACTTCTTGTCTGCCTGCTCACTTGGGATTCGTCTCTGTTAGTGAGTTGCTACAGTTCAGTGGAATGGAAATATTCAGGCACTCCCCGTCATTTAACCAATTATTGATTGAATTTCCTTTCAGTTTGCTGGAACACTAAGTTAACTTATGATTGAATTTAAAGAGTCCTCATCTTAAAGAAAATTGGAATGTTTTACCAAATGCAAGGGTGGGTGAATATTCCGAGTTAAAAAGGAAGCAGTAAAAATTAACACTGCAGTAAGCATTTTGAGGCACCATTTTCTCAACAAATGTTATGACACACAAGTATGGCTCAATGTGGACCACTTCTTAATGTCCTTATTTGGGATATAATTTGCCTCTAAGGTATTTTCTGCAAGGCTTCTGAACCATCAAATGCTACAGAATGCAGTTAGATCTGAAATGAAAAAAAGAACCAAGTTTAAGTTGTCCTCAGTGGTGGCCAGTGTGAAGATGGGGTGTTGTTCTGATTTGCAGGTGACCTTTTTCAGCTTCTAAAACTCATTTAAAATGAGAGAATTTAAGACAGAAAGAAGGTTGTTATTTACTCCACGCTGGTGTTTGTAGTCCATTAGAGAGCAGCTTCCAATCACACTTGTTTTCACATTACACATCCTTCCATCGTTCTCTTTTTTTTTTGCTGCTTAAAATCATTCATGGATTCACACGGCCCAGGAACAGTCTAACCTCCACATGTCTGTGCCAGACCCAATGTGCAAATCAAACTAAAGTTCTGTTGTTTAAACATCCCTCCATCCTCTTCATATGTCTTTGGCTATCTGGAAGCCTCTTAAATCTTGTTACTGTGTCAGTTTCCACCTCTTTTACTGTGAGCCTGGCAATTTGTCTGAACTTCTTCGTATTTTAAAACTCTTTATCCAGAAAATTGTTTTATTGAATTTCTTACTCAACTTATTCATGATCATTTGTTTCTTATCTCTACTTTAAATTATCTTCAATTTTATTTGTTTTCCGTACACCATCATGATTTTATTGACCACTGACAAGTACCTCCTTAGTTAATCTCCTGAGATAAAAGCCCCATCCAGCATGACTGAACTTTAAGCAGTAAGTTTGCAGACTGTTAAGTAATTAGCCAAGATCGTTCGCACCTATTGAAAAAGAGTTTCTAAAGTGGTTTAATATTCTGAGAGCAATATGTAAACAGCAATGATCAGCCATGTTGCTTTCCTTATAACATGATGTATGAAAAATGTGCACTGATAAATGAGTTATTTTTAATGCCTAAATTTTCTCCATGTATTTTAAGAACTGCTAATTACAAGGCTGTTTTTGTGAATAACATGTTTCATCTTCTGATAGTGTCAGTAGAAAGTTTATCAGGGGCTGGCAGAAAATGTGCTTAAAATGGTGTTAGTGTGTACATACAGATTAGTAGAACAACAAAGGAGTAAGTAAGTTAGTGGGGCAGCAAAAGTTTGTGTTCCCCTCTCTTAAAGGTGGGGTTCTGGGTTTGAGTATTAAGTGGACAGACCTTTTATCTATTTTAACTCTGTTGTGATCTGCTCCCGTTCGTTTTTATAAATCATTCGCATCTGTATTTTCCCATGTTATAAATTATGCACTTTTTTTTCCCTCACACTCATTAATATTTTAATTGTAACTACCAGGTTTTTAATCTGAAATGATAAGTTACTTTCACATTCTGTATTTGATTCTGGTCCATTCCTTATTTAAATTTTATTTATTTGTGGTCTTTAAGTATCCCATTTAATGTAATGCCTTCTACAGGGCTTCTTTTTTAATACTTAGCACCTTCTAGTTTGATATGCTGGAGAAAAGTTCAATGTGTGTCTTTTTGGACAAGCTTTTACTGTTTCTGCTGTTGCCCCATACTCTACATCATTCCCCTCTTTTTCTTCTAATATGTCATTTTTAAAAAATACTTTATTTAAAAATTTTAAAGCACAATAACATCAATTATAATAAAATTCATATACAGAAGAATATATGTGGATAATAACAACCCTCCCCCCAGCAACCTTCCTCTCCATCCCCACTAATAACCACCTTCCTTCCCCTATATCTATCCACTAAAGAAGAAGATCATAATATATATATATATATATATATATATATATAAATAATTAAAAATTAAGGAAAAAAAAAATATATATTTATATATATAAAATTCAACTACTTGGCTGTGAAACCAGGACGTTTCACCGGAATGGATCGAGAGCTCAAATCTTCAAACCAAGAATTTTCAAATATGGGCTCCATTACTTTTACTGAAAAAAAATGACATTTGTCCATCAAATTATATGATGTCTTTTCAAGAGAAATGCAAGATTTCATATCAGTATCCCATTTTGCATTCCTAGAGCTAAATCAGATTTTCAGGTAATAGCCAAACATTTCCTAGATACAGCCAAAGCTAAATGTAAGAATTCAGTTTGCTACATAGTCAGTCTTAATCTTGTAGCAATCATTTTAATATCTCCTAATAAAAACAGCATTGGATCAAATGGAAGTTTAACTTTTAATACTTTTTCCAAAATAATTTAATTTGAAGCCAAAAAACCTTAACTTTAGAACTGATCTAAATCAAATGGAAAAGGGTACCTATCTCTTTATCACATCTAAAAGATAAATCTGAAGACATTAAATTAAATGCCTTTAATTTTTGAGGGGTTAAGTAGAATTCTATTGTACTAATCTCTACCTTATATTTATAACCTTAGTCATATTATCATATTATCTTTACTTAAATTCGTCCAAACATTTTCATTTATCTTCCTGTTCAAATCAGTTTCCCATTTTAATCTTGATTCATGAATATTTGGTTGAAATATTTTACTTTTTAATAATTTATACATCTGGGAAATAAATTTATTTATATCTCCTTAAGTAAGCAATAACTCAAAAGTTGATTGTTTAGGCAATTTTAAGCTATAGCTTAACTTTTCAGTTAAAAATGTTTTTACTTGATAATAACAATAAAAATATTATTAGGGAATCTCATATTTTTCCCTCATTTAATTAAAAATTATTAATGTCCCCACTTCAAAACAATCTTCAACATTTTTAATCCCCAAATGATTCCATATCTTCACAAACTGAATATTAAGTAAAAGGGAAAAGATTATTTTGATATAAAGGAGTTTTCGATGAAATCTTAACTTTTCCACCTATCTCATAATCAATTTTATTCAATAATTAATTAAATGCTTCACTATCAGTGGATCTCTACCAACGAACAATTTTGAATTCCTTTTGAAGATAAATCCTTGTATACATTATTCATCAATTTAGCTAACTCTATATTTGCCCAAACTGAGGATTTATTTAAATCAAACATTCCATGAATAAATTTCAATTGAACAGCTTTATAATAATTCTGAAAATGTGGAAGTTGTAAGCCACCTAATTCATATTTCCAAGTTAATATTTCTAAGGATACTCTAGCCATTTTCCCTTTCCATAAAAATATTCTAACAATTAAGTTAATATTTTTTTTAATTTGAGGTATTTAACAGGGAGTAAACTGAAAAAGATATCGGATCCTTGGAAAGATATTCATTTTAATACAGTTCACTCTTCCTATTAAAGTTATATGTAAATCATTCTACCAATTTAAATGGTCTTTAATTTTACTAAGTAGTGGTAAATAATTCAATTTAAATAAACAGTCTAAATTTTTATACCTAAATATTTAATTGTTTTTGGTCCATTTAAATTGAGCAATTTTTTACATTGGTCATAATCTCCTTCAACTAATGGCATAACCTCACTCTTGACCGAATTCATTTTATATTTCCCCATAATCTTGTAATTTCTCAAATAGAGATAATGAATTTTCAGGATCTGTTATATAGATTAATACACCATCAGCAAATCTACTAATCATATTCCTCTTTATTGAGTTTAATTCCTTTAATACTAACATCTTGTCTTATTAATTGTGCTAATGGATCAATTGCCAAATTAAATAATGCTGGAGACAAAGGACAACCTTGCCTAGCTGATCTGGTTAATGAAAAAGGAGAAGATACTTGTCCATTAGTCACTACTCTAGCCAAAGGATTTCTATACAAAGTATTAATCCAATTATAAATATTGTTTCAAATTTAAATGTTAAATGTTAAACCCTAACCCTAAATGTTAAAACTTTAAATAAGTAATCCCATTCTAATCTATCAAAAGCCTTTTCAGCATCTAGTGATAAAATTAAGGCTGAGTCTCACTTCTTCTGAGAAACAGGAATAAAACAAATTAATTTTGCAATATTATAGCAGAGTATCTCTTTTTAACAAATCCAGATTGATCTGAATGAGCTAATTCTGGTAAGAATGCTTTCTATCTATTCACCACAACTTTACCTATAATCTTACAATCGACTTTCAATAAAGATATAGGTCTGTAAGACTCTAGTTTTAATAAATCTCTCTCTTTTTTAGGTATTACTGTTATTATAGCATTTGAAAAAGATTCTGGTAATGAACAAGTTTGGGTTTTTTGTTTTAATGCTTCCATTAATAAAGGTATTAATAAATCTTTAAACTTTTTTATAAAATTCACATAAATCCATCTTCTCCTGGAGATTTACCATTTTCTATAGTATTCTATAGTATTTAAACCCTTAATAACTTCTTTTAATATAAACACAGAAGCTTATGTAAAAATTAATTAATTTACCATCATCAGTTGACTGAGATGTATATAATTTAGTATAATACTCTTTAAAAGAATCATTTGTCTTGCGATCTATAAGTAATTTTTGAATTATTTTCAACAGTATTTATAATTCTTGATGATTGTTCCATTTTCAATTGCCAAGCTAATACCTTATGTGCAAATGCTCCGAGTTCATAATATTTCTATTTAGTTCTTTCAATTAATTTATCTGTTCTGTATGTCCATATCAAATTATAAAGTGTTTTCTTATTTATTAATTCCAGCCTCTTTTTCTCAGACAAATCTTTTTGTAATTCTTTTCCAAGATTGCTATTTCTTTTTCTAATTTATCTACCTCTTTAAGAAATTTTTCTTAATCTTAGTTGAATAGCTAATTATTTGAGCTCTTAAGTAAGCTTTTAGTGTGTCCCATATAACAAGTTTATTATCAACTCAATTAGTATTTATATCTAAATATATTTGTATTTGGTTTCACCATAAAATTACTAAAGTCAACATTTTTAATAGCGAAGAATTAAATCTCCATCTATGAATTGAAATAATTTTGTCAGAATTTAAGCATGACATTAATAACAGTGAATGATCCGATACAATTCTAGGTTAATATTGTACATATTCAATTCTTCCTTGCAAATGAGCTGAAATTAAAAATAAATCTATTCTGGCAGCATGCCAGACCCACTTGTAATACACGCGATGGAGCAGCCAGCCAAAATGGTGCCCTTGGGGGGTTTCCCCTTCTTCTCAGCACAGGGCTCAGAAACCTGCACTGCAGGACAATGTGATACCCAGGTGATGTCGGCGCCCCCCAGCGCGGTTCTCAGCCAGGTCTGGGCTGGGAGTATAAGTCCAACCCAGCAGCCTGCAATAAATCAGTTCTGCTCACTGAGCTCAACCTGTCTGGTTGTGTGTTCTTTAAGTAGCAGTGTTGCTGTCGCTACAATTAGTGACCCTGAATGGTTCAAACATCCTTGAGCCCATCATGAGCTAACCTGGGATCAGTGCTATAGCCATCAAGCTGCCTGACTTCTGGGTTCAGGAGCCGGAGACCTGGTTCAGCCACGCGGAGGCTTAGTTTCACCTCCACCAAATTTCATCCAACATGACCAAATTTTACCATGTGGGTATTGCCCTGGACCAGGCCACCGCCAAATATGTTCTTCACCTCATTCAGCACCCACCCGCCGAAGACAAACATGAGACCATCAAGCGAGTGCTCACCAGATCCCTCGGACTATCCAGGCACCAGACTGTCGCTCGGATGCTGCACCTCGACACCTTGGGGAACAGATCCCGAATGGAGCTGATGGATGAAATGCTCATGCTCATGGGTGATCACACCAACTGCCCACTCTTCAAATGCATTTTCCTCGACCATCTTCCCGAGGACATCTGGCCGTTACTGGTCCAAGAGAGCTTTACCGACTCGAGGAATGTTGCTCAGAAGGCCCAAGAGCTATGGCTCGAGCAATTCCTAGAGGTCTTAGTGGTCTAGCAGGTCACAAGGCATGGGCATGACCACACCAAGTGTGCCCCTAGTGCTGTGGTAGAACATCTGGCCCCATGCAGCAGCCACCAAGAGCATAACCATGGGCACGGCATCTGTTCCAGGCCTTTGCTTCTACTACCAGCGCTGGGGAGTCAAGGCTCGGAAGTGTCATCAGTCCTGCTCATTCCAGGGAAACGAGCAGGCCGTCCGCTATTAATGGCTGTGGTGGCTGACCAAGGATACAGCCTCCTCTACCTGCAGGTCTCAGTCAGCGGCCGGCAGTTCCTCATTGACACTGGGGCCCAGATCATCGTCATCCCGGCCATGGCCATCGAGTCCAGGAACTGAACTCGAGGACCTCCCCTCCGTGCGGCCAACGCAACAGAGATCCAGACAGATGGAGACAAGACAGTCCACTTCCAGATCAGCCAACGAAAGTTCTCATAGAGGCTCACTGTCTCGTCCCTTCTGACTGCCATCTTGGGTGCCGACTTCCTCCTCACCCACAGGTTTCTAGTGGACATTCGATGTAGGTGCCTGGTGGATGCCTGTATTTTCCAGGCTATTCGCCTTGAGGCCTCCTGCACAGAGCAGCCGCAGATGACCACGATCAGCATGCCCAGAGACGAGTTCCAGCGAATCTTGGATGAGATTCTGACTTTCCTCAACCCACAGTTTGCACTGCCTCGCCAGGCCACAGGGCGTTCCAGCACATCCCCACTCAGGGCCCATCAGTTTACGCCAAGGCACGCCGGCTCCCGCCTGACAAGCTCCAGGTAGCAAAGGAAATGTTTTCACATCTGTTGGAGCTGGGGATTATTCGGTGGTCTGAAAGCCCGTGGGCCTCGCCACTCCACCTGGTCCTGAAAGCGCCTGGTGGCTGGCACCCCTGCAGAGACTATCAATGGCTCAATGAGGCGACAGTTCCTGACAGTTACCACTTCCCTCAGATCCAGGTTGAACTGATGCGCGGGTATCACCAAATCCCAGTGCACCCTGAGGACATACCCAAAATGGCCATCATCACCCCCTTCAGCTTATTCTATATCCTTCACATGCCATTTGGGCTCAAGAATGCCGCTCAGACCTTCCAGCGCCTCATGGACTCAGTGGGCAGGGACCTGGATTTCGTCTTCATTTACTTGGGCGACATCCTCATTGCCAGCATGGATCGGGCGCCACACAAGACCCACCTTTGCACCCTCTTCTCCTGGCTGGCCGACTTCAACCTCGCCTCATCTGGCATGGGCTGCGGATGTAGATCGCGGAATGGGCCAGAACATGCACCCATTGCCAAATGTCCAAGGTACACAGGCACACCAGGGCGCCCGTGCAAGAGTTTGAGCACGTCCGGGAATGGTTCAGCCACATTCACATGGAAATAGTCAGTCCCTTACCCGTTTCCTGGGGCAAACATTACCTGTTCACGGTGGTGGACCGCACCACTATTTGGCCCAAGGCGATCCCGATGCCGATGCCTCCACGGACTCCTGCTTCTGAGCGCTGTTGCATGGTTGAGTCAACCGGTTAGGTGTCCCGAATCACCTCACCATTGATCAGGGTGCCCAGTTCACCTCTGCGCTCTGGGCACAGCTTGCCAACAAGTTGGTGATCGAACTACACCGCACCATGGCCTATCACCCGCAGGCCAATAGGCTAGTCGAGTGTCTGCACCACCACCTTAAGTCAGCACTTATGGGCTGTCTCTCCAGTCCTGACTGGGTGGATGAACTGCCTTGGCTGGTCCTGGGCTACTGCTCCACGCCCAAAGAGGATCTGCAGGCATCATCAGCTGAACTGGTCTACGACACACTGCTAGCACTGCCTGTTGAGTTCATTAATACTCCTCACACACCCCAGCGGTTGCCACACGAGCTGCTTCCCCACCTCCAGGCCCACTTGGACTCTTTCTCACCCCCACTGCCACCCAGATATGGCACATGGCCATCTCATGTCCCCAGCAAGCTGCTTTCTGCAGAGTACGTTTTTATTTGGCGGGGCCCCGTAGAGACCTTACGAGGGTCCATACAAGGTTGTCTAGTGTTTAGGGTCTACGTTCATGCTGGACATCAGCGGCAGGTGGGAACTGTTTACTGTGGACAGGCTGAAGCCAGCGCACCTCGACCCCAATGAACCAGTGATTGTGGCCCAGCCCAAGAAGCGAGGCTGCCCAGCTCAAAAGGACATTGGCGCCAGTTCTGGGGCGGAATGTATGGCGACATGCCATTAGGCAGGCGACACGGACCCGCTTGTAATCCACGCGGCGGGGAAGCCGGCAAAAATGGTGCCGTCGGGGGTTTCCCCTTCTTCTCAGCACAGGGCTCAGAAGCCCGCGCTGGGGGACCACGTGATGCCTGGGTGACGTTGGCGCCCCTCAGCACGGTTCTCAGCCAGGTCCGGGCTGGGAGTATAAGTCCAGCCTAGCAACCTGCAATAAATCAGTTCTGCTCACTGAACTCAACCCGTCTGGTTGTGTGTTCTTTCAATAGCAGTGTAGCTGCCGCTACACTATCCTGGAATAAGAGTCAAATCGATATGAATAAAATGTCCCTTTCCCTTGGATTCAATTTTCACTAAATGTCTACCAAATTCAAGTCTTTCATAAAGTTCTTTTAGCAGTTTTTGTTAAAGATTTTTGAGATTTATCTAAAATTGGATTTAAACAACAATTAAAATATCCACCAATTAATTACATTTTTATTTGCTTCTACCAAATTTAAAAAAAAACATGAACAGATCTCTCATCATCCGTATTAGGCGCATAAGAGTCCAAAACACTGAATAAATTTGACAATCCACCAAGCTGCTCCTCTTGCTGTAGAATTAAAAGATGCAGTTATAACTTGACCAACCCATTCTCTCTTTAACTTTTGATGCTCTTTCTTAGTTAAATGAGTCTCCTGCAAAAAAAAACAATATCTTCTTTCAACCTTTTAATTATGAGCTCAAACACTCTTCCTTTTAATTTGGGTATTGAACCCATTCACATTAAACGTTACATAATTCAAATTATGTACCCTCATAATATAATTTCAAAAATACTTGACTCCCATTTCCACCCTTGGCCCCACAGCCAATCTTAAGAACAAACAACATCTCCAAGAATAGAAAAGTAATAAATCCTCAAATAATAAAAAATAAACAATTTTTTTAAAAAGTACTGATTAGATTCAGCATGAATCTCCTTTATTACGAGAAGTGGCTCTCATCACTAGTGGCACGAGGTCTCGGAAGGAGAAAGTGGAAAAGGAAGAGTCCACCTCCCTAGACAGAATATAAAAAATAATATCAATCAGTCAATCAAGTATGGTAAGCTTCTTCAAGGTCTCTGTTAACTTGAAGATCGTCAATTTCAAACCTCAGTTTCGATAGGCTTTTGTTTTTCTGTTAAGAGCTCTTCTCTCACTTTATCTTGATTCATTTCTATTTGCTGAGATGAATAATGTTGCCTTCCATTTTGCTTATTGTTAGCCCAATGAATTAGCAAACTCCAAAGCTTCAGATTCATTCACAAAAATTGTGCTTAATATTCTCTTTTTTGAATATTTTATTTATTCGACATATATAATGTCAAGAATTAAGAATATTATACCATACATACATACAAAAATGTTAACAAATATATATGCTGAAACTCTATTTATAAAAATTAAAATACTAAAATCTAAAAACTAAAAAAAATCTACAAAAATAAATTAACCCCCCTATGGATCCACCCTTCCCGCTAAACTAATCTAATCCCAAAACTAAAATATAATATATTTCAATACAAAACAATTACAAATAATTAATTCAGATTGTGTCAGTTGACACTCAAAGACCTCAAAAACACCATAAAGTTATTAAACTTCTAAGGAAAACTTCACTGGTCAAAAAAGAAATTAATAAAATCATAATTTTAATTTCATTATTTTAACATACAGACCCCAAATTTGCAAAAATAAAGAATATTTATCCCTTAAATTATACATATTTTTTTCTAATGAATACAGTTTTGAATCTCAGCATGCCTTCTATCTAATGTTAATGAGACATTGGATTTCCATGTTACAGCAACACATTTCCTGTTAAACTTTAATTGAGAATCTTACAACAATAATTTAGGAGTAAATTTTAAAAATTTTCTCACAAAAGTAATTCAGGATTCATCCATTGTAGAAATGTACTAATAGGAACCCAGAAAGGGTTGACCTTTGAGCAAGACCACGTAGAGTGAAGAAAAGTTCCAATTTCTGTTCGACATCTGAAACAATAATCCGATAAATCCGATCTCCACCTATTCAATTTTTGAGGAGTAATATATAATTGATGTAAAAAATTACAATGAATTAATCTACATCGTACATTAATAGTATTTGTCCTAACTTCTTTACACAAATTTTACCAATCTTGTTGATTTATTATTGTGTCCAAATCCCATTCCCATCTTTCTTTTGAATTAAACAAACCTACTTTATGTGTCTGTTCTTGTAATAATATATATGCAATTGAAATAAATTTTTTAATCATTCCATCAACCATAATATTTCCAAATTTGAAAAATCTTTTAAAATCATTTCTGGTCCTAGTTTCTCTCTCAAATAAGTCCTCAGTTGAAAATAACAAAATAATGTATTATAAGGAATACCATATTTGATCATTAATTGATCAAAAGACATCAATATATTATTATCATAACAATCCCCCAAATTAGAGATTCTCTTGTAATACCATATGTTTAAAAAAGGATTATCTTTTGAAAAAAATCAATGGGATTAATTAATGGTGTTTTTAATGAAAAAAATATCCATCAGTTTCTAATTTAACTTTATTCCAGATATTCAATAAATGTTTTAATATCGGCGCTTCCTTGTCTATTACATTAAATTTAAATAAACTTGTGTGGTCTAACTTCTCCTATTGTGAAATATAAAGTGTTCACAATCATTTCTCTGGAGGCAAAGTCTTGGAGAACAGGTTCAGCTTTATTTCGGGTCTGCAGAGCCGGGTGTCTCTTAGACCTAAGACAAACCGAAGGTTCAGAATCATCACTCTTTTGTAGAGTCCCATGCTCAACATCACCACACCTCCCTTTATTCTCTTCCAATCGGAATTTCAATACCTTACAGCCTTCCCCTTTTCCCTTCCATCCCTGCTGATACCACACAGTTCCTCCCTCATCATACATCGCATGTTATTAGGCAGTCACATCATTAGGAGCGTCTAAGTTAATATTCATGTCTTTATTAAGCAAGTGTAATGGTGACTATGGGCTACCCTAGGTCACTGAGCCAGTCCGAACCTGATTCCTTCATCCTTGAGGTTTCTGATGAGAAAGGGGCCCACTAGTTAGTTTTCAAGCACTAATCTACATATTTCACATTCCATCACCCTTCGCAGAGCGGTGCTAGTTTAAACATCTTCAGCCATTTTTCACAATCCATCCTTTTTCTTTTTACCATGTATTTTTGATCAAACTACATCAAATCCTGCTGCTATCTGATTGCGTGCCTAAAATTCATTAGGTACTCCCCTTGACACCCCAAATGAATCAATATAAATTTGGTTATTGAAAAACATCCCAAGGAACTCCTTACTTTTTAAAAATATCCCTATTACCTTCTCCCGTTCAAATGCCAAGGTGAAGGGTATGGCCAATTGAAAGATTGCACAGGTGCTTTTCCAATTGGGAAGAAGAATTGGTCCAAAGATTCTGCCTCCGCAGAACCACCATAGATTCACTCAAGGTACATTCAAGGCTGAGTGGTTCCCTCCCCTCTCCTCTGTCATGTCTTGTACCTTTGTGCATAGTTGTAGCTTTCCTAGGTCCTTTGTGAACTGTCTTCCTTGTCTTCAAATGCAGGCTGTGTGATTCCCTGACACAGCCCAGAATGTCGGCGGAATCCGGACATCCTTACTCTTCAGAGGTGGGAACACCAAGGTCAGAGATTTATAGGACTGGTTACCCCAAGCCTCTCTATCCTGATACAAAGCTATCATGCACCTCATTTCTTGTTTGTCTTTACCCCACTCCAACAAAGGTGGAACCACCTGTGCTATCAGACGTCCAGAAGCGCAGGCATAGCAATTGCTCTTGTTTAAACTCTTCACCGTATATTTTACCCATTCTACTCAGGCATTTGTATCCCCATATCCTGTCTCACTCTCAATCATCTTCGTACAGATAGTAGAAGTAGAGGACCTTAATTTTCGGATCATTGGGTGAAGTATAGGGTTTCACCTTGGGGATTATTGTGAAGGTACTATCAGTTGGATTAGTCTTTGATCCTTCTACAATTATTCTAAAACAACACGCCAACAGGTCCTTTCCACTGATGTTTATTCCCATTCCAAATTTTTCCCATTTACCCCTTTCGAGTAGGTTTTTCTGGGTAGTCCACCAATGGGGGCAGTATCTATTAAGACACATTTATTTCTCCTGAACACTATATCATCTCTGACTCTCGATCCTTCCACATTTTATTAAACTACAAGCATCAAACCATATCATCTGCAGTCTAGAACTCTCAGGAATGGTAATGGTGAACTTTACTGGCCCTGAGAGCTTGACAATGGATTCCAATCCTCTCCTTACCGGGGCATGAATTCCATCAGCCCAAACCTGGTTCCCACTTACCAACTCTATTCAGCATATACACCACCATCTCATGTTTCTTTCTACCGAAGGAGGAGGATTGCACATAGATATGTTTCACAAACTATTCAAAGTCCTGTTCTAATGACCATCAATGTCTTTTCAACTGGATCTTGAGCAGGTTTTCGCTGGGATGTATGTGCAAAGTTGGCAGCTCAGCAGGGATCCTCATTGATCCTTTCACTCTGGTGTGATGTGTTTACCTTTTTCTGCAGTTCTTATCATGTCTCAGTGGTCAGGAGGATTAGAAATTGTCCCTCCCAACTTGGTTGAAGCTTGTCATCCTTCCACATCTGAACCAGAACCCAATCACCTGGTTGTATTTTGTGAACGGCAAATTCAAGCGGAGGTGTCTGGGCCAACAGACCCTTTCACCTAAGAACAAATAAAGAAGAAGTGAGCACCAATACATAGTTCCCTAGAAATTTGTCAGTGATTTCTACAGTAGGCAATTCCCCTTCTCTTCCTGAAAATGGCAGTCTGAATAGCGTCTCATAAGGGGAAAATCCAGCATTCCTTTGAGGTGCTATTCGGATTCACAGTAATGCTATAGGCAGGCATTTAGTACAGGGTAACTTTGTTTCTAGCACCAATTTGGATTCATTCGTTCTACCCATCCTGAGGAAGGGGGATGCCATGGGGTATGAAAATCCCATGTTATTTCTAACTTTTGCATTGTTTCTTTAAGTATCCTAGAGGTGAAGTATAAGTTTCTAGTCTTTTGTGCATATGAATCTATCCACAATCGACAATAACCTATCAGTTCCAAGAACTTCCTTACTTCCTTCTTTGTTTTCGGGAGAACCAGTTCCAATATCCCTTTAATCCTTTCGGGACTCATTTTCCTTTTTCTTATTAAGAGTCCCAAATATTTTACCCCTTTTTCTAACCCCAGTTATAACCTAGGAGGTTACTCCCAATATCCGGAATGTATAATAATTGCCACATCACTCCCTCATGATCTATTTCAATCATGATGGGCTCAAAAATAGGCACAGAAAACTCTTCCCCTTTTACCCCTGATGCCTTTAATTGTTGACTAGTGAATCTAACTCCCTCCGGTATAAAGTTTAATGATGATCTAGTGGCCTCTATGTCCACCAGAAAAACGGCATCCTCTTTGTTGGGTCCCACCTGGAAGAAACCCCTGATCCCACTAATCCTCCCCAAAAGTCATCAGAGAGATAGCATCCCTTTCTTTCTTTAATTTGGGACATTCCTGTTTGAAACATCCCACTTTCCCACAATAGTAACACCCTGCCTGCTGGGGTTATCCAAAACTCAAGTACATTAACAGAATAACAAACGGAACATTTCCATCACTCAATTTCTCTGTCAGAGGCGTCCCTCTGGTGGAGTCTAATCTCCTAGATGGAAGGTATAAGGCTCATTGAGGAGGACTCATGTTGAACTAAATCTTTGGGGTCCCAATCCTGATAACCCTTTAGGTACTTTAGCTACTTTATCTACTGCCTCATTACATTAAGAAATCACATCTTTATCATGGGTATGTGCTCAACTTTAAACTGCAAACAAAATGATATCTTGCGTGGCTCCTTTAAGAGTATTCCTGGCTGTCTTCATTCTGTGCTCTGTAGTATTCTGCACAAACTGGCTGTGTTCTCTTTTTCTGGGCTTCCTGCCAATTTGCCTGGCTGGTACAGCGGTATCTTATGTTTTTCTGCTGAGTTCTCTCTGTCCTCACTGAGAACAGCTTAATTTTTAAACTGTGCAAATGCAGACAAATGTGTTTTAATAAAAGCTTCTAGAATTTTCCACAGACTTTCTTTAAATCTTAACTTCTTTGTTACAGTGGCCGGATGATTTATCATGGCTCTGGGTTCGAGCACTAACAGGATCCGAAAATACTTTGGGTATTGCTGGCACAGAGGGGTCCGCTGCTAGGGGTCTAGATACAGGCAGATGATATGCTAGTGGTGGTCCTTAGGGGGGTCCCCAAGGAGTACTCTGGGTCACTCGTCTCTCCCTCCTCCATCAGCTTTAGGACTTCCATTTGACTACGTAGTCTTTGTTTATCCTCCTGTGCAGGAGGCTTCTCCTGCCTACCCTGTGCTTTTTTCCTTTCCTGATTTTTCCTGTCCAGCTTCTTTCCATGTGCACATTCTTTCTGGAGGACATCCATAGGTTTACTGTCCCCCCTCCTGCCAGTTTTACAGCATTAGTTTGGGAACCTGCAAGCCTATCTCTTTTCTTTCTTGCGCTAACAGGTGCCACTTTCCAATTACCTCTTTAATGAATTCATCATCCCAAGTACTCCCCAACGACCAGCCTTCTCTTCCTAGTCTTTTATTTAATGTCTCAGAAACTTTTAGAATTATATTTTCAACCTCCAGATAGTTGGATCTACACAATTCCCCATTGTACCTCAGGTTCCCAAAACCTGAGCTCCCCAAGCACACACATACACACAAACACACTAACAGTCCCTTACCGGACTAGTTCCCTGAACTCTTAACTGAGCTCCCTGAGGTCTTTTTCAACCACGGTCCTGAACTGCCGGGTTCCCTGAAATCTCCCCAAAGACATTCCTTGGTCTTCAACCCAACCCTTTTAAAGGTCTGTTCCCTAACATCCGCCCCAACAGACTATCCGGCAGTATGTCAGTTCCGGGATCCTCATTCCGGGGTCCCTTCTTCTCCCGGGATTCATCAGTTCTGGTACACTGATTACCCATTTTCCTACCTGTCAGATCACAAACCCCTGACAGACTATCCCAGTCGCCTGAGTAATACTTAATAGTCAATTTTCTTACCCGGGTCTCATGCACAAGAGTCTCCCGACTGAACCACGCTTCCTACTGGAGTTCCCCCTTGTTCTCCAGAATTAGCACTCGCACAAACTGCTGATGGCAAGCAAGGAAATCTGAGACCACTGAAATCAGTGGGGTGCACCTTCTTGTCCTTCGATAGCCCGTCGCCAAGCGGTGGGAGTTGTGATCCCGGACAAACCCCCAAGCTTGTGAAATAAAAAGTCGGATGTCTCTTCATCCCAAGACACACCAGAGGTTCAGAATCATCACTCTTTTGCACAGTCCCACGCTCAACATCACCATACCTCCCTTTAGTCTCTTCCAATCAGAATTTCAATACCTTACAACCTTCCCCTTTTCTCTTGCATCCATGCAGATACCACTTCTCACATCGCATGTTATGTTAATTAGATAGTCTCATCATTAGGGGCATCTAAGTTAATATTCCTGTCTTTATTAAGCATGCACAATGCTGGCTATGGGGTACCCTAGGTCGCTGTGCCAGTCTGAACCAGATTCCTTCATCTTTGAGGTTTCTGATAAGAAAGGGGCCCACTAGTTAGTGCTGTCTATTTTCAAACTCTAATTTACATATTTTGCATTCGCTAGTTTAATCATCCTCAGCTATTTTTCACACTATCTCATTGAATTCAATATCAACCCATGATGGACTCATTTTAACAAACACTAAAACTAAAAACTGTAATTGTGCTGCTCAGTAATAATTCTTAAAATTGGGAAGTTGTAATCCCTCTTTGTTCATATTTCCATCATAATTTTTCTAATGACTTACCATCTTCCCTCTCCAAAGAAATTTTCTAACTTGCTGATCTATACTTGAAAAAAATTTTTGTGGTAAAAATATAGATAAAGTTTGAAATAAATATTGAAATCGTGGAAAAATGTTCATCTTAATACAATTAACTCTCCTAATTAACATAATCGGTAAACTTACCCATTTCTTTAAATATTCCTCTATCTTTTTAACTATTGGAAAATAATTTAATTTATATAAATTTTTCAAATTAGTATCAATATGTATACCTAAATATTTAATCTTATCTGTCCATTTAAAACAAACCGCTTGTCTACATTGTGAATAATCTCCTTTTTATGAGTTCTATTACTTCACTTTTATCCCAATTTATCTATCCCCAAATTTTCCCATAATCTAACCATTGACGATAAAGTCTTGGTAATTATATTTGTGGTTGAGTTAAATAAACTAACACATCATCCATCAGCAAATAAACTAATTTTATGTTGTATCTGATTTATCTCAAATCCCTTTAATTATTGATCATCTCTAATTCTTTGTACAACTGGTTCTATAGCTAAAGCAAACAAAGCTGTTGATAAACGAAACCTCTGCCTACTAGATCTATTTAATTTAAAAATGAAGCTATCTGTCCATTAGTAATCATTTTATTTTGGGATTTCTATATAAGGCATTAATCCAATTTATAAAATTAATACCTTAACCAAATTTACTTTACAACTTAAATAAAAAGTCCCACTCAAACCAATCAAAAGATTTTTCCACATCTAAAGCTACAATAAGACTTAAATCTTTTTTTCTGAGCGAAATGAATTATACTTAATAACCTTAATATATTCTCCGAAGTATGTCTATTTTTAACAAAACCCATCTGATCCATATTTATTAAATCAGGAAGATATTCATTAATCCTATTCACTAATACTTTTGCTAGAATTTTATAATGTACATTTTGTAAAGATATAGGTCTATAAGAAGTAGGTTTTAATGGGTCTCTATCTTTTTAGGTATAACCATAATTATAGCCATAGGGAATGTTTCTGGAAGACAATGTTGTTTAGAAGTTTGTTCTATTATTTTCATAAATAATGGAATCAATAAATATTTATACTCTTCATAAAATTCAACTGGAAACCCATCTTGAACCATAGATTTATTATTATGTAAACTAATAAGAACATCATAAATCTCCTGCTCAGTAAAAGGACTCTCTAATCAATCTAAACTTTCTTGAGTCAGAGATGGTAATGTTAATTGTGACAAATAATTATCTATAACCTCTTCATCTTGCACTGAATCAGATGTATATATTTCTCATAAAATTCCATAAATGCATCATTAATTATTTGTGTCTTATATGTCACTTCATCATTATCCTGTTGTATAGCATTAATTGTTCTAGAAGTTTGTTCCACTTTTAATTTCCAAGCCAAAACTTTGTGATCTTTTCCCTAGCTCATAATATTTCTGCTTAGATTATAATATAATTTTCTCTGTTCTATATGTTAACATTGTATTATATTGTAATTTTTTAATTACTAAAGTTCTACATTTATCCACAAAGGATGATTTTTGAATTTATTTTTCCAATCAAGTTATCTCCTATTCCAATTAGTCTATATCTTTCATATATTACTTTTTAAGTTTTGAAGAATAACTTATAATTTGACCTTGTAAATAAGCTTTCAATGTATCCCAAATAGCAAACATATTTTCTACTGAATGTAAATTAGTTTCACAAAACAATTCAATATGATGTCTTATAAATAAACAAAAATCCAGTCTTTTCAATAATAAAGAATTCAATCTCCATCTATAAACGAAATGTTGTTTTTCTGCAAATTCCAACTCAATTAGAATAGGAGAATGGTCAGATAATAATCTAGTCTTATAATCCACAGCAATCACTCTTGATTGATTTTGAGCAGAAATCAAAAAAATAAAATCAAATCTAGAATAAAAAGAATAATCCCTTTCCTTAGGAAGCATTCTTCTCCATGTATCAATTAAACTAAAATCTTTCATTAAAGATAACAATGTTTTAGATGCCTAAATCTTGAAGATTTATCCAATACAGGTTCTAAACAAAAATTAAAATCATCACCCACCAAAACATTTATGTGTACATTCATTAAGTTTAAAAATGCGTCCTGTATAAATTTCTGATCATCTAAATTCAGTGCATAAATATTCAATAAAGTCCATTCTTCAGAAAGTATTTGACAATTTACCATAAGATACTTTCCCACTAGATCTGTAATTATATCTTGAATTTTAACTAGTAGATTTATTAAAATAAAATTGCCTCTCCTCTAGCTTTAGAGTTAAATATCGAGAAAGTGACCTGACCTACCCAATCTCTTTTCAATTATAAATGTTCACTTTCAATTAAATGAGTCTCTTGTATAAAAGCAACATCTCCTACTCCAATTTCTTGATATACTATAATACCCTCTTTTTTTTTATTGGTCAGTTAATCCCATTAATATTAAAACACAATATTTTAACTGTTTTACCCATTACTTTCCAAATTATTCCCATACATTCCTATCCAGGAAGAATTCCTATAAATTAAGTTGGTCTGTGTCAACATTTGCAATCCAAAAAAACTGAACTTGTTCAAAATTAAAACGTTATAGAAAAGTGTTAAACTAAAAAAATCAATAAGAAAACACTCCCTCCCAAAATGCCATAAAGCATTACCACCCTCCATTTTATGGGTCATGGTTAAACCACGGAAACAAGTAGTCGTCAGAAACTAACAAACACAACCACCGACTACTGGGGTAAAAGAAAATAAACATTATAAAGAGAGGAGAACCAATGGTCCCCATTTTAATAAATCATTTCAACAAGTCCTCTTGTGGTGGTCAAGCCTTGGGCAGATCTTTAACAAAATCTTCAGCCTGAATATAGTTGATGAAGAAGATGTTCTGGTGATCTGGAATAAAATCTTTCCAAGTAGCCAAGTATCACAACACAAATCCATTACCTTTATCATATAAAATCTTCTTAACCAGATTGAACTCTTCCCTCTTCTTCAAAGGAGCTTGACTGTAATGAAGGCAGATATGGAAAAGTGTATTTAAACTGTTGGTAAAATGAAAATTAAAGTTCAAATGTTTGAAGAATATTTTCAAGATTGTGCAGCAAAATCTGTTCTTACTTCTGTAAATTTTGTGTCAATTTTTTCACTCATGGAATTAATTTGTTCAGAAATTTTATGAAAAATCTGTAGGCCCAAAGGTTCAGGAGTTAATATGCTCCCACTTGACCTTGAGTGTATTGACTTCTTCCTTCTTCTTCTGTCTCCTCTCCTTCCGACTGTGCCACATATCTTTCTTCTTCCACTCTGACCTCCTCTTCTGTTGATGTTGTCAATGGCTGATAATGCGCACGTGCTCTTTATCTAGCCCCCATTTGACTAATGATGCTGCTTGTGGCTGGGCCCACAGTCTCCATACTAATCACTTCCATTGAGCACAAGCGCGAAGATTCGCGCATGTGCGCAATTCCTTGGCAGTTACCTCTGCCGTCTTTTTCCATGCTCCAGCACCATCTTCCCAGCTCCCAGAGAAGGTGGACCTGGAGATTGGATCCTTACCCGAGGATGTGGCGCCGAACATGGGCAGAGAGGAATCAAGATTGGGGGCTGAATTTTCAGGGTAGGCTAGTTTCTTCCATTACAATTATTTCTGTTGTAGCCGTTTTCTTAAGCGGTTGGGATTTAGATTTTCTTGTAACCATTTCTTGAGACCTTTAGAAGAACTTTAAAGTTATCCACTGTTTTTTTTTAAAAAAGAATAGTTGGTTTTTAATTAATTCTGCCAGGAGAGGCGTTTTCCATGTTTTCCCCCTATGCCATCACCACGCCCCTCAATATGTCATTTTGTTTTCTCGTTACTTTATTAATCATTTAGTGCTTTAATTTATTTTTCTTATCCCTCTTCTGTTGTTGTTTATCATGCCAGTCGCACTCTGACTGCAAAACCTGCCGCAGATTTTGTTGTCCAATTTGAGCACTAACTGCTCTGCCCCTTCTATTTGCTTTACCCCTCCAATTCTCATTCCTTTCCTCATCCCATTTTCTTTGTGAGCCTCCTCCTTCCATTCTCTAATTCTGTTTTTCTATTTCTTAGAGGCGTCTTTTTGCCACAGTAGTTGTTCAGTGTTGGCAATTGAACCAATATTCCACGTCCCTCCTGCTGGCACTGTTTCATTTCCTAGTTTCAGAGTTAATACCACCAGCAGGATACGGTATTATTTACCATGGTTAGATTTATATGACACCTTGTTTGTCCTGGGCACCCATCCCAGCTTTTATCCATAGTCTGCCCCATTTTTCCAGCTTGTTTTCTGAATAGATGCCAGACAGTAACTTTTGTAGCAAGGTGGCTTGAATCTGACTGAGTCATTTTTCAAGTGACCTTTGCACTTATCAGGAATAATATGATTCAAGCTACCAAGGTAACCTGATTCCGAGAAGTCAAGTATCATAATTTACTTTGGGGACACACCGTATGGCCGAATAGTTCAAATAAATCTGGTTGAGAAGCACCAGCTGCCCAAAATGATACCCAAGTGTCAGGACGTACCCTTTCACATGTACCTTCATCTGGCAGTACAACTTTCTCAATTTGTCAGCTATAGACTATGTGACGTCTAGCACCTATATGTATTTCTCAATACTCATGAAACTCAACCATTATCGTCAAGATCATCAACATCTTCAGTTTCTTAATTCTCATAAACTCATCATTTTAATCTAAACTCATCTCATGTCAACGTAAACTTATCTCATTTTAATGTAAAGTCCTGTCATTTCAACGTAAACTCATCTCACCTCAGGTACTGCGACTTGTGCTCTGGTTCTTTTCCTCTCAGCAGGGAACCAGACCAACCTCATATGAGGGACCACATTGTCACCCTGGGTCAGTGAAGGAGTTCGGGCTCAAGGGTCCTGAAGGCGCACTGCTGCTCCGTCCATTATTCCAGTTACAACATACGCAGTGATCTGCCCAGCGAGAGATTGCCAACTATGCCAGTGTGATGGCCATGCTCCTGTCAAGGTGCAAAAAGTACACCCAAGCCACACAGTACAATTCAAACAGACTTTATTCAAATATCACTAGGGGGAAAGAACAGTCTGTAGTGTTGGGTAGACAAGGCCACCTCACTAAGACTGTTTGGTCTCAGTCAAAGAACTCAGTCACAGGGAACAATATTTAAGGGATTTTCCTGCATACAGATTGGATATCATTTCTTTGAATGTATTGCATTTTGCATATTTTCTTCCTAGAGATAGGGAAATGGTTTGTTGTCAATCATTTATTCTCCTGTACAAGTCGTAATTAAGAGATATCTTTCTTGAATACAAAAATCAACAGAAGTCTGGAAGGGTTGCTCTCAGTCCCCACCAATATCTGTTCTCTGCCTGCCTGATGTCTGGTTTCCATTGAACACATGCAAATGGCAAGTTTCACTCTAATCTTAAATTATTGAAGTTAATAATGGTGGCCAAAACTTCCGGGCAGAAACAATGTCAACCAGGGACTGAGTGGCACTGTCAGTGATGCTGGATGCTTATTGCAGCCTTTGACAATTTACATCGTGTCTAACTGGTAGTAACTCGATCAGTTGCATTTGGGCGGGAAACCGATTTATGAATGGGCTGCCTTTTGACAGCTCATTGGCTCGCTCTATCCTAGTCAGTTAGCACTATTGTGTTAAAGATATCAGGCAGGCATCAGGATACCTGGAGCCTGGGATTCTGTAGAAGAGATGAAAATTGATTCCTGTCTGGGAGTTAGCTATAAACTAATAACCTGTTCTCTGTAAGCTTCTGATTGAGTAAAACCTGTGCTAGTTTTCTTATAAACAATCTTATAGCTATCTTATAAACACAACCTTCTACATTTATCCAATGAACACAACCTTCTACATTTATCCAATGAACACAACCTTCTACATTTATCCAATGAACACAACCTTCTACATTTATCCAATGAACACAACCTTCTACATTTATCCAATGAACACAACCTTCTACATTTCTACAATCCGCCCTCCTTATCATGATTCTGTAGTTTTAAGATAACTACAAAAATAGTTCCATGTTGCCAGGGCAGGCGGAGCATGTGCAGATTTATGCTGTATGGTCCATAGCAGCATTCTGAATGGCCTCTGCTGTGGCCTTGTTGGTGTGGGTGGACCGCAAATGGTTGGGGTAGACCTCCAGTGCTGTTGATCCCATAGTGGGTGATTGTGGATCTTCACCCCGTGTTGGGTCATCGAGGGATCCAAATCACCATCCCTTTCGCTGCTGCCAGGACCCAATGTTGATTTAATTATGAGCGCTAACTCCGCCAGCTCCGCAAGCTGGCTTGATCCCCCTATTCCTTCTTGAGTAAGGGTCTTACCCATGCCTGGCTACAGTGCCATAGCTACTTCCTGTTGTTCCATCGACTGGAGACGTCCATTAACCACACTTGCTGTTCCTCTTTGGTGAGGGAGTCAAACAGCTGAAGCCATGATATGGGGTGGGGGGGGGGGCGGGGGACTTGGGGAAGGGGATCATGACTCTCAGGGAGGGACATGATTTTCTTGTGCAGCCTGCTGACTCCTTCTGTCCCTGCCTCTATCTCTGCCTGGTCTGCAATCTACCACCACCACTTAACAATGGAGGAATGCATCAGAGGATTTGATCCACCGCATAATGGGCAGGTGAGGCCGGAGTACAACAGTCTTATTGGCCGTTTGGTGCTCTGTGGTGAGGAGAGCCAAATAGAATGCCAGGAGCCGGCGTTCGAAAAGGGTATAGCGGGAGACAAGCTCGGGGAGGGTCTTTGTCCTGAAGTCAAGTGGAACTCTGCAGCCATTATTTTTCGACCAAAGGCTCCGCTCAGCTCTTGTGGTGGTGGCTGAGACCTAGAGTTCAAAGGGGACTGGGGTCTGTCGGGAGGCTCACGGCAGTGCCTGCTCCATTTGCTGTTTCAAAGGCTAGCTGCTGTTCAGGGCCCCACTGAAAGGTGGTCTTCTTCTGGCGATGGCATACATTGAGTGCAGCAGCATGGTGAAGTGCTGTCAGTAGCCTAAAAGGCCGACGAAGCTCAGCCTTATTGGTGGGCACTGCTGTGTTTAAGATTTTATTTTGTTCCATCTTCAGCACATCCCTCTGGTCTGAATGTTATTGGATTCCAAGGAAGAAGATGGGGTGGCTGGGACCTTCTCCCAATTGATTGCCAAGCCACGAGTGTGGAGAGCAGAGATGAGCAAGTCCAGTCCCTATCTCCCCCATGGGGCCCTGGATCAGAATGTCATCAATGTAATGATGTGTCAATATCAGGGGAAAGGGTAATATTTTTTATGTCATATGTGGCGGTTGGGACTCTGGAGATATCCCTGGGGTAGGTGACAAAAGTATATTGCATGCCACCCCATGTGAAGGAAAACTGATTCTGGGGCATCAGGGGATAGAGTCCAGCACAGTTACCAGGGTTTGTTATCCCTGCCCACGATATCCTTGACCAATGTGACCATGTTGGGAATGGCCACTATAAAGGGGGGGGGGGGGAGAGAATTTACTTAATTTGCAGTAATCTATTGTCATGTGCCATATGCCATTTTTCCTGTGGGCGGGCCACACTGAACTATTGAAGGGGGACACGACAGGTCTGATCACCCCCTAGATGATCTCCTCGTGCCGATAATGGTGGGTGCAGACTACCTGGGAAGGAAGGAGGGGAATGGCAAGGGGAGTCCATTTGGCTGTCCCAATGACAGTGGTTGCCCAGACAATCCCAAAGGTAAGTTTTTCCTTGCAACGGCTGCCCTTTGAGCGCATTCATTCTGAGAATTCACTTAGGGGAGAGTGCTACTAGGACCAGGACGGGATGGGAAGGCTCATTGCTGACAGAGAGGTGAAGAGTGACCTCTGGCTGAGAGGATGGATCCCCCTGGCCCCTCTACCACCCATTGGGATTCACAGGGTTCATTGTGGGTTCTGACCCAGTGTCGACTAGCACCATCCAGTGCTGGATGTTTCCCTTTTCCCAGAGTACGGCCACTGAGATAAATGGCCTCAAGTCACCTGGGTAGGACAGGACTGATGAATGGATCAGCTGGGGTCCCTGGCCTCTGTCCTATGTAGAAGGGATCACAATGTTTCCTGCTGCGGGAGTGGGGGAGGTGTGGTGTCTGGTACGATTGTGTGACTTTGTTGGTGACCTCCTGTCGCGTCAGTGAGATAATCACTGTCCTGAATGAAGCAGGCACCACCTTGGCTGAGGGACGACCAGAAGGCTGCGTAGCGAGGGGCATGGTGGGCTGTGCGGTGGGATGGATGGTGGATGGTGCAGGTTTTTGTGGCTTTTTCTTGCATTACTCATGGCACATCATGAACATAGCAGGGGTAGAGATGCCATGTTTGTGGGCACGGTCTACACCAACACATGTTAGGGCAAGGGAACAAGGGGAATGTGGTCTCGCCATTCTTGCCAGCATCGTGCGTTGTTCCCCTTCAGAGAACCTATGCATTACTCTCCCTCCCCTCCGGTGGGTGCTCCCCATTCCAAATATTCTAGCCCCACCAGAAGGGCAATGGCTTCCCAGACAGTTTTGCCAGTCACCTATTAAAGGCGAGACCACCCCTCTGAGGTCAGGGCAGACGGTGGTGACTAGGTGCCCCACCAAGGTGGAGGTTACCCTGGCGTCCTCAGGGAGGTTGCGCCCACGATCCCCGTCATAGAGGCTAGTAATAAGGCCTCTTTCCTTAATGACTCTCGTGCTCTTGCTGACTGGGTGTCACTGCAGTCGACATGTCAGGTCCCACTCTAAACCTGGCTGCACCGCAGTTACCATCCAGAGTCAGAGTCATTTTATTCTCATTTCCATACTGAAAGCATAAAAATGAAACTCCAAACCCACAAAGTGGTGCCCACATTGATCCCTTCAGGTGACACCCACAAGGAGTTGTTAACCATCTGCTGCAGGGACAGACTGCCCAGAGTGTTAGCCTCTATGTTGGAGAGGCAAATATGGGGGGCCCCCATGTCCTGCAGTCAGAGTAGACATGCAGCTAATTGCTCGCTTGACCATTGGCAGTATCTCGAAATATTCGATCTCATACCAGCCCCTGACCCGTCCGCCCAGACCCTTTCCATTCTCAGCAATTTCCCCTTTGCGGAAGGTCGACGCGAGGTCCTCATGGTGGGTTTGGCACCCCCGTGGTTACCGGCCGGGACTTGCAAGGTCTCTGGGATGCAGCAGCGAAGGGTTCATACTCGGACTCGGCCTCCTCAAAGTCATCATTGTCCAGCCGCATGTCCCCATCTCGACCACGCATCACTCTCTTCCCCACGTGTCATGATAGTTCTAATTTTTATAGGATCGACCAGCCAAATGGATCAGCGGGCTCCCTGAATCTGCCATTCTTTGACTAGCTGGCAGGCAGCCTCCAAGCCGATATGCGTCCTGGCGGCAGCCAGTGTCTTCCACAGAGGCCTGCAATGGAGCTATAGTGATTCAATCTGTTCATCTTTCTTGGCACCCTAATTACTCACATCAGACGTGACACCCCACTGGTGCCTAAGAAGGGATATCAGTAACTATAGGGCTCCCCCACAACTGCCCCTGGTCTCAGGACACCCTGATTCCTCCAGGAGGGAAATCATATGGTACCCTATTTTTTCTCCATGGGTGTCCAACCTGTCGATCCAGTTGACCAGCATGGCGTGGTTTGCCAGCTATGCTGCCCAATGGCTAAAGCCCTGATAGTGCATGCCCGGGCAGGTTTGGACTGACCAAAACAGCTTGCTTAGTGGGTAATATACTAGTAGATTTAAAATATGACAGGAAGTCACAAAAATTATGTTGTAATCTAAACAACTGTACATGATAGGAACATTTTACGGTGATTTTCATGATAAGTAACCCAAATTCCATGAAATACATCCAAAAGTGTTCAGGAAGCAAAATATTTGTTCAGTGTTATTGATTCCAACGTATTCCCCACAACTGAAGTCAGGCCAATCCTCCAATCCAAAGGAACTGACCCAGGTACGTCGAGAATTTTGAAAAATAATCACTAATGCATTCACTTTCTCTAGAGCCACTGATTATCTGGGTTGTAGCTCATCAGGCCCTGGGGCTTCATCGACTTTCAACATTATTACTCAACACAATTTCACAACTGATAACCATTTCCATCATTCTTACCTTTGCTAATCCCTCACTCCTCTAGTATACCAAAATGTTGTGTACCTTCCTTCGTGAGAGAACAGAACCAAATAATTTATGCAAATGGTCTGCAATTTCCTTGTTCCCTTTCATGAATTCCTTTAATTCTGGCCACAAGGGCTCTACATTGACTCTAACCAGCCATTTTCTCTTGGTGTATCTATGGAAGGTTTTGTAGTCAGTAGGTCTTTTAACACCACTGTGTAAAATGGCGATTCCCAGGAAAATTTCCCAGGAACCTTCTCATGAACTGGTGGTGTGAAAATGTCGGCCCGGGAAAATTACCCAGGTCGCTCTTACCCCGCAGTTTGAATCGGCAAAGGGCTGAGCAGGGGAAGTGTCATTATGTCAGTGCTTTTGTCCCTGTGTCATCATGTCATTATTTCAGCATTTAACCCTGTCAACCTCAATTTGCCTTCAATAAATCAGTTCATTCTGCTATTTGTTAATTGCTTTGTGTGTGTGTGTGTGTGTGTGTGTGTGTGTGTGTGTGTGTGTGTGTGTGTGTGTGTGTGTGTGTGTGTGTGTGTGTGTGTGTGTGTGAGTGTGTGTGTGTGTCTCTGTGTCCCTATCCCTATATAGTCTTCTAAGTTCATGTAGGATTTCCTGTGAGTGGTTAATGCATCATACCGTACATCATTGCTGGGAGTGGGACTCCCCCACTAAATTGCTGGGGAGGGCAAATTACAGGGAATTTGTACCATGGTGAGAAAGGCCGCCTTCCCTGGAATTTCACCCTGGTCCAAGTAGGGTCACTGCTCGCCCACGTTGTGAAAAGGCCTAATGTTTATGTTCCCTGTAATTGTACTCTCACACGTTCTCCTTTCCAGTTAGACCCTGTGACTTCCTGTGCTGAAGTATAAGTTTCTCCTTGTCCTCAGGCTTGCTATTTTACCTATCCAATCTACTCTTTGCTTGTAATGTATTCTCTGATTTCCCTCATTAGCCATGGTTGAGTCACCTCCCTGCTAACAGGGATGTACAGTTCTGCCCTTTGATCTTTAAGAACCTGCCATTCTCTATTGACCATCTACCATTAGGTGCACCTTGCCAGTCTAATCTTGCTAATATCACTATAATTACCCTGATTTCAGTTCTGGACTCATATTTCTGAATTAACAGAGTAATCTTCCATTCTGATATATAAAAATATTCTTCCATATTGAGGGCATTGTTTTACAAGGGACTTCACACAACAAGGTAACAATTAATCCTGCCTCATTGCACAACCCCAGTTCATGATTACTGGCTCTTTGGTTGATTCCTTGACATCTTAGTTGAGGAAGCCATCCTTTACACATATAGAAAGCCTTCCTCCACAAGGTTCTGAATTAGTTCAACCACCAAAGTGCCTGTGGGAGTGAAATGTTCTATTCAGTCAACCCACAACCTCAGTACATTTCGAGCATTGGGAGGAAACCGGAGCCCCCAGGAAAAATCCACACAGATATGGGGAGAACGTACAAATTCCTTACAGACAGTGTGGGAGTCGAATCCTGCTCCTGAACGTTGGCACTGTAACAGCTTTGCACTAACAGTGCCACTCAAAGCCATATTGATGATCCATCAATTACCCCAAAAGTGTGCGGTTGTGAAACTGATAGGCTTTTATTGACTATAGACTGGAGCATCAACCAACCTCATCAACAGGGTAAATGGGGAGCATGCAAGGGGTTATGGGTAAAATCGGTCTCAGGAGGATGTTCAGCCGGCAGCAGCCGATCACAGTATAACAGTGGTCTAACCACATTCACCCCTCCTTTATAAAAAGAGTCCTGCGGGGTAAGAGAGAAAAAAAAATGAAGCAAATATATTTTCACATACTGGTCAAGTCTGTCAGAGGGCTGGGGGTGTCTCCTTTGCTGCAGCGCATGACATGGTAAAGGTTGAGCGCAGCTGTGGTGCCCTGGCCAGCTTGTGTGCCAGGTCCGTCGTCACCGGTTATAGTTCTCCGGGGGTAAGGGACAGGTGAAGGGAGGATGGAGTGTGATGCTGATGCATCATGGGTGGTGTGTGGTCGGCAGCAGGTTCAGGGACACCCCGCCCCCCTCAAGGTATCAGTGTGGTGTACTGTTAGCCAGAATCAGACACACACAAGATAAAGACTATACAACAGGCTTTAATCCACAAAGACTTTCACAGAGCCAGGCTGGTTGTGGCTCCATCAACTCTGAGTGAGGCCTTGGGAGGCTGGCGCAGGCTTATATCCCGGAGGGTGATAGATACCTGACCAGGTGGGGCTTGATCCATTCAGGCCAACTGATTGACAGCCGGCCAGGTGTTGTCCTGTCCCCTTACACACTCCTGCAGGTACAGAGGTTTCCCCCTGCATTAGGCCGGTGGTGTGCCACCTCAGGGGGAGAGAATCTGTTGGTGTTCGATAGAGCAGTCGGAGGGGCCCCCGATGGTATCCTCGTGCTTATCGGGGAAGGCCACATAGGTGTACTGGGGATTTTGAAGCAGGACCTGTCCCGGGGAGGTCAGCCAGGCAGGCAGCCTGACGTAAGCTTCCTAGGGAAGGTAAACATCTGTTCACAAGGTGTACTGTTAATGGCCATACATAAGAGTGATGGAATGGAGTGGAGTGCGCATAGGTGGACCTCTTGTCAGTGGGAAACAGGGAGGCCCCATGGCCAGGAGGATGGTTTTCTAGACCACATCATTCTCCCTTTCCACCTGCCCATTCCCTCTGGGATTATAGCTGGTGGTCCGGCTCATGGCGATGCAGGTACTGGCGCAGCTCGTCGCTCATGAATTAGGTCCTCCAGTCACTGTGGATGTGGGTAAAGAAAGTGAATAAATTGCGGGGGGCCTTGATGACTGTAGTCGTGGTCATGTCCGTGCAGGGGATGGTACAATGGAAGTGAGAGTATTCATCAATGATGGTAAGGAAATAGATATTCCATTTGAGGAAGGAGAGGCCCCTTGAAGTCGATGCTCAGGCACTCGAAGGGCCAGGTAACTTTGTCCTGATGGTAAAAGTGTGGTTTGCACTCGGTGCAGACCTGGCAATTTTTCACCATTGTTCTGACTTCCTTAATGGAATATGGTAGGTTCTGGGCTTTGATGAAATGGAAGAACCTAGTCACTCCAGAGTGGCAGAGGTTGTTATGGAGTGTCTGCAATTTGTCCATTTGGATACTGGGACTTCCTTCAGGATAGGGTGTCTAAGGCCTCATTACATTTGCCAGGCCAGTATAGTAGGTCATAATGATAGATGGGTAGTTCGTTTCTCCACCTGAGGATTTTTTCATTCTTGATTTTTCCCCTCTGCTTGTTGTTAAACATGAAGGCAATCACCCACTGGTCTGTGAGGAGGGTGAATCGTTTGACAGCGAGGTAGTGCCTCTAGTGGCATACAGACTCCACGATGGCCTGGGCCTCCTTTTCGACTGAGGAGTGGCGAATTACAGGGCCTTTGAGGGTGCATGAGAAGAAGGTGTCTGGTCTGCCCGCTTGGTTGAGTCAGGTACAGCGCTCTCCACCTGGAAAGGCAGTGACGTTGAAGTGGACCTGAAGGAAGTGGTAGAGATGACCATCCACCTTGAGTACAGTATACTGACTGCACTTCGGGCAGATCAGTAAGTGGTGATAGGCCGATTCTAGGCCAATTATGGAAAATACCCAATATTGAGCAATCTGATTCAACATATTGGATATGCAGGGGATGGGGTATGCATTAAGCTACATGTACTGGCTGATGGTCTGGCTATAGTCTTCGACCATCCTGCTCTTTATCCCATTCTTTACCACGACCTCATGAGCCCTCCAGGGGCTATTGATAACCTTGATGATGTCCTTGCTCAACAAGTAATGAACCTCCAACTTATTGAATGCTTTGTTTGTGGCACAGTATCACCTGCTCCAGGTGACCATGGGCTTGCAGATATGGGTGAGATTTGCAAATAGTGGTGAAGGGGTGACCTTGAAGGTTGAGAGCCCACAGATTGTGCACAGAGGGCCGTCGAGGAACTGTTCATTGCAAACGGTGAGGGAAAGATGGAGCCCATTGAACTCCAATGTAACGCTCTTAAATTCTCATTGTAAGTCCAGCCTCAGCAGTGAGGGGGCTCAGAGCTGCCGCATGACGAGGAAGTGGAAGTGTCTGTAAGCTATGCCTCCAATGGTCAAAGTCACTACACAGGACCCGTGGATGCCTGCCGTATGGAATTTGGACACGAGTGATATGTTATGGTTGACTGGGCGTACATTGAGGGATAGGCGCTTAGTGGTATTGGGGTGAATAAAACTTTCCATACTCTCGCTGTCAAACAAACAGTTTATTACACACCCATTTAACTGGATCTCCATCATGGACCTGGTGAGTTTGTGTGGTCCTCTTGGTTCAGGGTGATGGAGGCCAATATAAACTTGCTGTCCATTCCGACGAGGCCCTGAGTTCCCAAGATGGCAGCATTCGCTGTTTCCCCCATGGTGCTGCAGGCCTGAGAAAATGGTGGCAGCGTATGGTCCAAAATGGCAGTCATACATGGTATTGCAGGTCCGCAGAGGAGATGATCCCAATTGCAGTGTCCGGGGTGATGGCTGCCCGCACATGGCGCTGCTAGGTTTCGCTGGTGGTTTAGACTGGCATACTTTTGTGTAATGTCCTCTTTTCCCACATCTAGCACCTTCCTCCTCCTTGGCAGTGCAGCATTCCCTCGGGTGCTTGTCCTGCCCGCAGAAAGAGCATCTGGGGTGATCATCCACCATGGCAGCCGAGGAGAGTGATGATGCTTGTGACCTGTCGCTCACGGAGTGGAACAATCCTCAGTTCCAAGATACCAGCTCCCTGAGCGGCCGAGAGGTGGCTGAGTAGTCATTTGAGTTTTGGATGGCCATCTCCAGCGTCTCTGTTAATTCAACCATCCCTTGCAGGTTGAGCACCTTCTGTTCCAGGAGTCACTGTTTTATGTTTCCGGAGCGGATGTTGGCTACAAAGCGGATGTCCGAGCGGATGAGCCAGATGAGGTCCTCTGTGTTGTCTATGGTTGAAATGGCCTTGCAGATGAACACCCTGCAGAGTGTCTGAAGGTACTTGGAGCTCGACTCACCAGATCGCTGCTTCCTGGTAGCCAGGAGGTGTCATGCATAGACTTCGTTCACTCTTCTGCGATACTGGACCATCAGTGTAGCCATGACCCCTGCATACGATTTGGCGTCGTTGATCATTGGGAAGATCAGGGGCGTATCTCGTGAGAAGAGAAGCTTCCATCTATCCTCGTCCATGTTAACAACATTCTCAGTCACCATCAGCAAGTCCTCAAAGCAGCATATCCAGAGTTCGAACATGTTCAGAGCGTCAGACGATGGAGGGTCTATGTTGAGTCTCTCGGGTTTCAGGCATTGCTCCATTTACTTGAAAAATTATAGTCAATAAAACCAATGCATCATCAATTACCACAAAAGACTGAGGTTGTGAAACTGATAAGCTTTTATTGACTATCGACTGGAGCATCAACCTACCTCATCGACCGATCAGAGCAGGGTGAATGGGGAGCACGCAAGGGGGTTGTGGGCAGGGTCGGTCTCAGGAGGAGTGTCCACCCCGCAGTTTCCAATCCCAGTAAAACAGTGGTTTAGCCACACATATAAAAATAACAAATTTATCTTAGCCTCTGACCTCAGAACTCATGGTGCAGGAAAGCCTGTTTCTCTGAACATTTTTATTGTTGGAAAGAGGGGGGAGAAAAAGGAGTAAATCTCAAATAAGGAAGCGGTGCAAAAAGCTTCCCCGTGAGAGAAGTTCTTACGACAAGGGGACAGCTAATAATGAACACAGCCACAGTCTGTTGGAAGTGATCCATCAATTTTTCAAAAAGAAGAAAAGTTATTTTTCTCGTTTTGACCTCCTTGTTATGATTTGGTTTAAGTGCCCTGTTAGGCACATTAGGATGTACACGCTGGGGGCTGAGCTGTTTGTTGTACTAACTGCTCCAGTACACAATGCAATCGCTCCTCTCTGCCCGCAGGCAGCCACTTTTCATTATATGATTCAGTCTCCATGTTTTCATAAAAAAGGATAACATTCAGTGCAGGTAGTTTCATTGAGAGAAAGTTGGCAGCAGGACCATTACATCTGTGAATTCTGACCCCTTGGTAACATTGCTGTTTGTTCCTTGGCCTCTCTTGATTCATGTTTGCATATTTCACAGGTGACGCTTGTGGACAGCACAATGGTATTGCATTCACTCCCTTAAGCTCTGCATTGTCAAAAAGACTGAGGTTACAGCACTCCCTGGTAATCTAGCCCAATTACTGATGGCTCGGCTCCCTGCCTGAGCTGAAGATCACTATTTCACCAATTGCATAGATGGCTGGGAGCTCATCTGCTGGTCATACCTTGCCCCATCAAGCTTACTACTCTCTGCCTTTACCTTTGTAAATGTGCCATTCACTTTGAAAATTAGTTTATTTCCTCTGTATCGAGTTAATGACAGTATTTTTTTCTTAAAATTGTCCAGTGGAGAATTCTCTTTTTTTGTTAGCTGCTAATCTTACACTAAAGTCTCTTACATCCTTGCTGTACTTTTAAGACGGAAACCAAGGACTGTAACAAATCAGTTTGTTGATTATCTTATATGCTAGGATGCAATGAGAAAGTTGACGAGAAAACTACCCATGTTTCTCCTCAATGGGGGAGTGGAAAGGGGGGGTTCTCCCGATTTCTGCTGCTCTCTTGAACCCCTTGTGGTTTGTCGCACAGCACGTGTGCTGCCATCTTTAGCATAGTCCTCGTGGTTGCAGGATTTTAAATAAAACAGCGTTGATTCTTCTAACAGGCTACTTAAAGCATGTTCGGAGACATTGTCATCTCAACTGGGCAGTCAGACCCTGCAGAGCAGTGCTGCGTTTCTGCTCCCCACTCTGCCTGGTCCACGATTAAATCAGTTCCTGTCCTGCAGCGCCACTATCTTTTCAGTAGGGAAAGGCAGGCAATCGCAGACATTTAAGCAGTGGGGAGTGGCTCGTGAAACTGGGATCAGGAGCTGGGGGCAGTTCCATGAAGACAAGGGAAGTGAGTGAGTGCATCAACCACACAGGATGCGATACAGGTGATGAGCCTGCACTATTTAAGTTCACAGAAAGCACAGTTCAATCAAAACCCAGAAAAGGTTTGCTTTCCTGACACCTGGGACCTTTGAATAGCCTGGTTATCAGAAATTGGCGCCCTCAATGCTTCATCCCAACAGGAAGGAACAACACTGATTTTCCATCTGGCCACTCTCCCACCGGATGGCATTAACATTGACTTCTCTGGGTTTCTGCTATTCCCCCCCCCCCTACTCTCCATTCACCCTCCCATTCCTTTCCTCCGAATCACCACCCGCTTCACTCTCTATCCACAGAGCCAACCCTTCTCCCCCTGCTTGCTGGTTTGCCCTCCGTCCCTTATCCATGTCTTACCTTTTGCCTTTGGGACAATGCTTCACCCTCTGCCCCCCCCCACCCCCAAACCCCACCCAGCATTTTGTTTGGACATCTGCTGACATTTTTTCATACCTTGATGAAGGGGTCAAGCCTGAAACGTTGGTTATGCAGCTTTATCTTTGCTTCTACTTGACCTGCTGAGTTTCTCCAGCATTGTGTTTTTACTTATCCCCTCAATACTTACCCATTTTTGGGCCAAATACTTGCTACACAAAGCCCCTTCATCTGCTCCACTTCCCCCTCGTTGCTGCCCCACTGACAAGCCACAATTCTCTCCGATATTCCTGTGATCGATGCATGCCAGATGGTAGAATTCCTGATGCAAAGCTTCGACTGCAATATGTTTCCAAACGTTTCAGAATATTTCAATGTGCTTTATAGCCAATTTGTACTTGTGAAGTACAGTCACTTACAATGTGGGAAACTGCACAAAGCATTGCACAGCAAGCAGAATGCTGGAATAATTAAATCTAGGGTGAAAAAAAATGCAAATTTGCATTTACTTTTCCAAAAGTGAGATGTGTCAGCCTCAGTTGTCAGAAATACTTTCCCAGCCTGTAGATCTGGCAGACTCAGTTCCTGCTCTTTTTCCACAGTGTGACCAATGTGTTAGCAGGGACTCAATCAGCATGGCCAGAATTCTCCCGCACCGACCAAACTATCCCACCTACATCAGTCCCACCTGCCTCTGTTTTCCCTGTATCCCTCTTAACCTATACTAGCCTCAACCACCTCATCTGGCAGCTCATTGCAAACACCCACCGCCTTCTGTGTAAAAAAAAAGTTACCCCTCAGATTCCTGTTAAATCTCTCCCCGCCCCCCCCCCCCATCCCCATCACCTTAAACCTATGTCCTCTGGTTACTGAATCCCCTACTTGTGAGCAATAGACTCCTTGTGTTCACCTGATCACTATGTTGTACAGATAGTCCTCAACTTCCGACCTACACGAGTTACGTCCACCCGAACATAAAACCAAAATTAAAAAAAATATTTATTAAAATTACCGAACATACATATTTTGTATTAAAAGTATACAGTGGATCCCACTCCAAGCAGCAGCCTGAAGTTCCCATTTCCCCTTGGCAGCCCTAGGGTCCCATTAAAGGTTCATTTGTTGAATGTCGCGTGACCTTGGGCACGTGCGGTGGAGCCAATCCAACTTACGACCAATCCAAGTGACCACCAATCCTTTACTCCCCATTACGGTCATGAGTCAGGGGCTACCTGTCTATCACTCAGAGATCACTCCACATTGCCTTGTTCACCAAGGGTTAGAGCCCCAGCCTGTTTACGTTGAAGCCAATGTGGCTGAGTTTCCACCTGCCAAGTATCCCTGAGCTCATTATAGACTCATGACCAAAGCACATTTAGTTTACAGCTTCAGCTGATGAGTGATGCAATTGCCACAACCTTTATATCTACCAGATTTATGTGCTGCATACACTCTATTTTATGCTCACCTATGTGTGGATTGAAATGTGTTTTTGTTAAATCAGCCTCTCTGTCACACTATACTGCACAGTTCTCATCCTGTGTGACCTCCTATATTTCTAAAGGAACTGCTTATTCCATGGATTTTCTTGGGAACTATGTCATCATTAGCCACTGAAACTTCCTGCGTTACATTCCCAGCCTCTGCTCACCCACTGAGCCTTACTGCCCCGGGCTAACTTGTCAATTCCTTCAAGCACCCTTTCTTTTTGTTGCAATTATTACCAAGTTCAAGATGAGTAGGCTGACAGTTGGAATATAAAATGCAAACATGGCTGAGAACTTGAATCTTATTATGTTTCCCCTCATCTCATTATGGATTTATAAAAGGTGGCGTACATTTTTAACAAGCACTTTACAAAAAGTATTTCTCAGATTATTCCTTTGTCACACAGAGTAGCTGTTGGTCAACCCAAAATCTGAGCGCTTTTGACACATCTCCTTAAACACTTCATAGACCAGAGAGAAGCTGAACAACAACTACTCTACCTTTTGATCCCAGTCAGTCTTTTGCTTGGATCGGTGAAAGGAAATGAAAACATGGCCCAGAAACTTGTCATTTGGTGAACATTCATGACAACTGCTAATGGTCTCATTGGTTGGCTGAATTTGTTTTCAGTTTGAATGATCATTGTGTTTAGTTTGTTCTTTGTGAGTTATATATTTTTATATTTGGCTCTCCATGAGCTGACCTCTTTTCAGATTCTGAATATTTACACAGTCAAGGGAACTTTTCGACATTGGCACTGAAGAGAAAATAACTTTGACACAACGTAATGGTGTCTTTCAAGAATGAAGGAAGGTTTAATAACTTTGTTTTTGGCAACCCCTTATTTACAGTAAAGACTAACAGTCTCAAGAGAAAGACTCCATCCATTCCTTTGGGCCGAATTGGACATGGCTCACTCGGACCTGCTGGAAGTACATAATGTCTGAAGCATGTCAGACTCCATGAGGAAGGGAATCATCACCCTCATCTTCAAACAGAAGGGAGAGAAGGAAGATATCAGGAATTGGAGATCCCTATTACAAAATCCTGTCCAAGGCCTATCGAGTCACGTCTGCCCTGGGGTAGACAATCCACCCAGACAAAATCTGCATGGTTCCAAGCAGGAAGATCTCTGACACCCTCACACTGGTTAAGAGATACCATTGTCTTATGTGCAGGACAGAGTGGGGGGATGGGGTTGTGAACACCTGCCTGGTCAGCTTAGACCAGGAGAAGGCTCTCGACCAGATATTGCACACATATATGATGAGTATGCTCTCCAAAATGGCTTTGGGGTGGAGTCTGGAATTACTTTAAACTGCTTTACACAGACATCTGTAGTACAGTCCAAGTTAATGAATAGGAAACAGATAGCCTCCCTATTGTCTGGAGGTGGGTAAGGCTGCCTGCTGTCTTCAGTCCAATTTGTGTGCTGCATAGATCCCTTGGCCAAATGCATAAGAAAGGACGAGGGCAAAAGTGGAGTGCTTCAGATCAAGGCCTCCCTATACATGGATGGCATCGCCATCTTCTGATCAGATACAAGATTGGTCTGGAGACTTTGACCAGCATATGCAGGCATTTTGAATCCACATTAGGACCCAGGGTAAACCAGAAGATGAGCAAGGCAATGCTCTTCGGTAACTAGCCTGACCGGTCCACCATCTCCTCCACAATCAGGTCTAATTACCTGAAGGTGTTTGGGGATCTGGATTAGAGGGGCTGAGGCATGCAGCAAGAATTGGTCGGAGCAGATCGCAGAGGTCCACCAAAAATTGGTGGATAACAGGGAATAACAGGGAAGAACCTGGTCATCAGGTGTGAGGTGCTCTCAGTTCTGCGGTACGTGGCACAGATGGAGCCCATCTCCTGCCACTGCACCCTAGCAGCCACCTAAGCAGTTTTCTGATTCATATGTGGGCTCAAAATGGTTAGGGTCAGAGAGGTGCTACGTATAACTTGCCAGACAATGGGGGCAAGGTCGTACCCATTGTGGCCCATAACCCAATGAACTTCTTCGTGTCTGCCTACATCAGGCTGCATGTGGAACCAAAGTATGAGGGCACTGTGCCATTCTGTGCCAAAATTCTATCAGGTGTTGCAAAGGATAGGCCTGGCACAGGTGCCATAAAATATCCCACCCAGAATAACACCTTCAACCACAAGACCATTAGGCAGTGGTCAGCATGGATTGCCCGACATAAACCGAGATGAAGATCTGATGGATCCAGTGGGATGGTTCCCTGAGTAGACCGTCCAAGATAGAGCTCACAAACAAGCACCAGGACTTGATCTGGTGGCTAGTGAGAGGAGCCCTCCCAGCGAGATTCTTCTTGTACAACCGGAGCATTACCCTCCACGCACAGTCTTCGAGATGACTGCAGTGGAGTGGAGTCTGTAGCCCACTTTTTTGCTGAATGCAGATTTGCAGAGTGTGTGGAGAAGGATGCAAAGGTCCTTGTCACGGTTCATCCCCAATGGCAGTGTGTCTGATCTAACGGCCATTCCCGGGAACAGACTCAGAGGCAGATCACCAGAATTGCATCAACTTGACAAAAGATGCACCTTGGTCAGCCTGAAACCTGTTGGTCTTTCAGAATACTGAGATGTCGGTCCAGGACCTGCTGCCAACTGGTGCATTGCAGGCTGCAGGAGTATGCGCTGAGGGACACAATGAGGATTTGGGGAAGGACCACATTCTAGAGCCCTCCCATTACCAGGCACTGAGGGGCTGAGAAAGAGCGGAAGTCACTCAACCAACTGAGGGGCATTGGGGGGGGAGGGGGGAAGGGAAGAAATGACAATGTGTCACAGTGTTGGTAACAGGATACTGAGAGAACGAGTGTAACAACGTACATTGATGAGAATGTACAGATATGACTGACATTATGAGTGTAAAAAGATGAATGGTTTTCTTGTTTGTAAATCATTTATTGTGAATAATGTATATTTTTGATAAAAAGAGACATCTATTTAGATTTCAGGTTTGTTGTCAGAGTATATACATGACATCAGATACAACCCTGAGATTCATTTTTCTGCGGGCTAGGCAGAATTACCACTTATTGTCAATGCAAAAAAAAACTGAACACAACATATATATGTAAACAAATAAAGAACTAAACAAATCATTGTGCAATACAAATAGAATTATAAAAATCAATTAGGTGCACAAGTTAGAGTCCTTAAATGGGATCCTGATTAGAACCATAGAACACTATAGCATAGAAAAAGGGCCATTCAGCCCTTCTAGTCTATTCTGAAACATCATTCCACTAGTCCCACCTACCTGCACCCATTCCATACCCCTCCAGACCTCTCCCATCCATGTATCTATCCAATTTATTCTTAAAACTTGAGTGAGCCCGCATTTACCAAATCAGATGGAAGCTCGTTCCACACATCCACCACTCTCTGAGTGAAGAAGTTCCTCTTAATGTTCCCCCCAAACTTTTCCCTTTCACCCTAAAGTCATGTCCTCTCTTATTTATCTCTGCTGATCTGTCTAAGGAATCTACTTATATTTACTCTGTCTAATCCCCTTATAATTTTATAAACCACTATTAAATCTCCCCTCATTCTTCTACACTCTGAGGAATAAAGTTCTAACCTGTTTAATCTTTCCCTGTAACTCAACTCCTGAAGACCTGGCAACATCCTAGTAAATCTTCTCTGCACTCTTTCAATCTTACTGATACTCCTTCCAGTAGTTTGGCGACCAGAACTGCAGAGAATATTCAAAATTTGGCTTCACCAATGTCTTATACAACCTCACAATAACATCCCAACTCCTATACTCAATACGTTTATTTATAAAGACCAAAATGCCAAAAACTTTCTTTACAAACATGACACCAACTTCAGGGAACAATGCATCTGTATTCTCAGAACTCTTTGCTCCTCCGCTCTCCTCAGTGGCTGATCTTTTACTGTGTGTGTGTCCTACCTTGGTTTGTCCTTCCAAAATGCAACACTGGTCTGCACTAAAATCAATCTGCCATTTCACATTGGTCCAGATCCCTCTGCAAGTTTAGAAATTTAGGTCCACAGAACCTCCAATCTTAGTGTCAACAGCAAACTTGCTGATCCAATTTCCCACATTATTATCCAGATCATTGATATAGACAACAAACAATAATAATCCCAGCACCGATCCCTGAGGCACACCATTAATCACAGGCCTCTGGTCTGAGAAGCAATCATCCGCTACTATTTTCTGTCTTCTCCATTCAGCCAATTTCAATCCAGTTTACAACCTCTCCATGGATACCTTGTGTTTGAACCTTCTGAACTAACCTCCCATGTGGGACCTTGTCAAAGGCCTTTTTAAAGTTCAGCTTTTTTTAAAAACAATGGAACAACATGTGCTCCCCTCTAATCCTCTGGCCTCATCTGCGGCTAAGGACATTTTGAATATATCAGTCAGGCCCCAATTTCTATACTAGTCTCCCTCAAGCTTCGAGAGATTATCATGTCAGGCCCAGGGCATTTAGCTACCTTTATTTGCTGTAAGGCAGTGAACACCTCCTCCTCTTTAATCTCTATATGTTCCATGACTCTACTGTTTGTTTCCCTTCCTTCCTTATATACTGCCAGTTTCCTGAGTAAATACTGATGGAGAAAAACAGTTTAAGATCTTCACCATTTCATAAGGCTCCACACATAGACAACCACTCTGATCTTCTAGGGGACCAAATTTGTCCCTTACTATCCTTTTACTTTTAACATACCTGTAGAAACCCTTCAGGTTTACCTTTACATTATCTGCCAAAGCAACCTCATGACTCCTTTTTGCTTTCCTAATGTCCTTCTTGAGTATTTTCTTACATTTTCTCTACTCTTCTAGTACCTCATTTGCTCCTTGTACCTGCTATACACCTCTTGCTTCCTCTTAACCAGATCACCAACATCCCTTGAAACCCAAGGTTCCCTCTGCCTGTTAACTTTGCCTTTAATCCTGACAGGAACATGCAAACTCTGCCCTCTCAAAATTTCCCCTTTGAAGGCCTTCCACTTACTGAACACACCCTTGCCAGGAAACAACTTATCCCAATACCCTTTTCCTAGATCCTTTCTCATTTCCACAAAATTGGCCTTTCTCCGATTTAGAATTTCAACTTGAGGACCAGGCTTTCTGTTGAGCGCGTTGAAAGAACTAAAGACTTCTTGATCCAAATCAAGGTTTTTATTAACTAAAAGACTGGAGCATATCACATGTAGGTCGACCAGTCCAGAATGACCTGATCTGGCTAGGAGCAATCCTTTAAGACCTGCCACTAGGTGTGGCTATGCTCTCAGCCAATCACAGTCATCCTACACTACAATCTGTACCTATACACATTGGTGATAGAATCTGTACTATCACATTCATTCTTTCTTTGAGAACTGACCCCGGGGTGGATGGACTGCTGTAAAAAAAAATTAAAAAAAAAGGGCCCAGTGGAGGTTAGAGGCTGTACTGGTCAGGGGGCCTGACCATTCGGCATGACCGCTGTGGTGCCGGGATTGGGGTCGCTGGAGTCGTGTCACCGGCAGGCTCAAAGGGTGCGGCCACTGCTTCGCTCAATTCCCCAATGGCCGACAGTCTGGCCTGAGGTGGTGGGGTGGTGCTGGTCCCTCTGTTCAAGCACATGACCTTGGGGAGAAGGAATTGGGGGAAGTTGGGTTAAAGGCACTGCTGCACCTGATCCGGCTTGGGCTAGGTACCGAGACTGTGACCTCCCGCCTGTCCGGGTACTCAATGAGGGCATAATGCAGGTTCACATGGAGCAGAGTCACTTGGTCAACCAAGGGGTCATTCTTTGAGTAATGGACATGGCATCGTAGGAGGACCGGCCCGGGAACTGTGAGCCACGCCGGTATGGTTGTTCCTGATTCGGAGTTCCTCAGGAAAGAAAACATCCTTTCATGGGGGGTGGCATTGGTCACAGTGCATAAGAGGGAGTGGATGGAGTTTAAGGCACTAGTGAGCACGTCCTGTCAGCGAGAGGTGGAGAGACCTTTGGACTGAAGGGCAAGCGTAACCGCTTTCCAGACGGTGGCATTCTCTCTTTCAACTTTCCGATTACTTAGAATCTGTACTATCACACTTTCCTTATCCATAATTAATTCATCATTTGTACCTATATATCTTGATTTAGAAAACTTTCCTGAACACATTTGACAAACTCCAACCCATTCAGCCCTTTCATAGTATGGGAATCCCAGCGAACATGTGGAAAGTTAAAATCTCCTTCTATCACGACTTTCTGTTTCTTATATCAGTCTGCTCTTTCTCTACAGATTTGCTCCTCCAATTCTATTGGGAAGTTTATAGTACAGCCCTATCAGTGTGGTCACAACTTTCCCGTTCCTCAACTCTACCCATATGGCCTCCATAGACGGGCACTCTGGGTTGTCCTGTCTAAGCACTCCTGTGATATTTTCGCTAACTAGCAATGCCTCTCCTTCCCCATCACACCTGAAACAATGGAACGATGGAACATTGAGTTTGTTCTTGAGGAGTCTGATGGTGGAGGGGTAGCAACTGCTCCTGAACCTGGTGGTGCAAGTCTTGTGGCACCTAGACCTCTTTCTGATGGCAGCAGTGAGAACAGAGCATGTTCTGTTGATGATTGCTGCTACTCTCCAACGGCAGTGTTCCCTGTAGATGTTCTCAATAGTGGGGACGGTTTTGTCTGTGATATCCTGGGCTGTGTCCATTTCCTTTTGCAGAGCTTTGTATTCGGGGATATTGGTTTCTCTATACCAGACTATGGTCAATAAACATTCCACCACATATCTATAGAAATTTGCCAGCATTTCTGGTGTCATACCAAATCTCCGCAAACTCCTAAGGAAGTAGAGGTGCTGACGTGCTTTCTTCATGATGCCATTGGTGTGTTTGGTCCAGGAAAGATCCTCCGGGATAGTGACTACCAAGAAGCTAAATTTGCTCACCCTCTCCACTTCTGATTCCCCAATAATCACTGGACTGTAAACCTCTGCCTTTCCCTTCCTGAAGTCAACATTGGCATTGAGTCCACCATTCAGCCAAGTTTTCAATCTCCATCCTGTATGTTGACTCATCCCCTTTCTTTATACAACCCACTACTGTGGTATCGTCAGCAAATTTGTAGTTGGTGCTATTGTTGTACCGAGCTACTCAATCGTAAGTGTAAAGCGAATAGAGCAGGGGGCTAAGAATGCAGCCCTGTGGTGATCCAGTACTGATGGAGTTTGTGGAGGAGAAGCTCTTACCAATCCTTACTGATTGTGGTCTGGAGGTGAGGAAATCCACAATCCAATTACACAGTGGGGTGTTGAGTCCCAGGTCTTGGAGTTTGCTGAACAGTTTTGAGGGGATGATAGTGTTAAATGCTGAACTGTAGTGGATAAAGAGCATTCTGATGAATGCATCTTTCCAATTCAGGAGTTACAGGGCTTTGTGTAGAGCCAGTGAGATGGCATCCACCATGGATCTGTAACTACAATAGGTGAACTGGAATGCATCCATGTCACTGCTCAGACAGGAGCTGATATGCTTCAACCACACAACCACACATTTTACGTTTCAACATATGGAGATGTTGGTGCTGGAATGCTGCCGACTGGTATATTCTAGGCTACAGGAGTAAGTGCTGAGCAATTGGTGCTGCCAACACAAGAGTGTGCTGGGAAGGACCACAGTCTTGAGTCCTTTGGTTGCTGGCCAATGAAGGACTGAGACTGAGAGGAAGCTCCTCAAACAACAGAGGGAGAGTAATGACAGGTGCCACAGTGGACTGCACAGACCAACTGATGGGTCTCCTTATAGACATCTTCAAAATGTCACTGCACCAGTCCATCAATCCCATGTTTCAAGACAGCCAACATCAACCCATTACCAAAGAGAACATCAATGACTACCATCAGTTGCCCTGAACTCCACCATTATGAAATGTTTCAAGAGTCTGGTGATGGAATGAATAAAAGCACACCTCCCAGAAATGCTGGCCTGTTTCGCAAGATGGCTGCCTTCTCTGTTTCTCCTGTGGTGGTGCAGGCCTAAGAAAATGACATCAGCCGTGTGGTCCAAAATGGTTGCCACCATCACTCACATATGGTGTCGCTGGCCCACAGAAGAAATGGGGCCAATTGTGCTGTCTGGGGAGCTGGCTGTCTGCATGAGGCATTGCTAGGTTTTGCAGATGGTTTAGACAGGCAGATATTTGCATAATGTCCTCTTTTCCTACATCTTGTGCCTACCTCCTCCTTGGAAGGGTAGGGTTTCCTCGAGGGCTTGCCCTGCCCACAGAAGTAGCATTTGGGGTGATCACCCGCTATGGCAGCCAAAGTTAGATCGCTAGAGGAGTACAATGATGCTTGCAACTAGTTCCTCATGGTGCGGGATGAACCCCCGGTCCAAGAGAGTGGTGCCTGTAGTGGCCAAGAGGCAACTGAGTAGTTGTCTGAATTTTGGAGGGCCACCTCCAATGTCTCTGTTAATTCAACCTCCCCTTGCAGAGCGGACACCTTCTATTCCAGGAGACATTGTCTTGTGTATCCGGATCAGATACCAGCAACATTGTCATCCCGGATAAGGTCCTCCGTGTTCTGGGCTGCCAACACAGCTTTCCATTTGCATGCCTTACAGAGAGCCCAGAGGGCGCATAGGTAGTCAACACTTGACTCACTGGGTTTCTGCTTCCTGGTGGCCAGGAGGTGCCGTGAATAGACCTCGTTCTCTCTTCTACGATACTGGACCTTCAGTGAACCCATGACCTCTGCATACGATTTGTCGTTGTTGATCATTTGGAAGACTAGAGATCCTACTTGTAAGAAAAAGAGCAGCAGTCTGTCCTTGTCCATGTTAAAAAAATTTGTGGTCGCAATCAGGAAGTCCTCAAAGCAGTGTAGCCAGAGTTCAAATGTATTCAGGGCATCAGACGATCGAGGGACTATGTTGAGTCTCTTGGGTTTCAGATATTGTTGCATTCTCTTGAAAAATTATAGTCAATAAAAATGATGCACCATCATTTACCACAAAAGACTGAGGATGTAAAGCAGGCTTTTATTGACTATAGACTGGAGCATCAATCAACCTCATCGACTGATTACGGCAGGGTGAATGGGGAGATTGCAAGGGGTTATGGGTAGGATCGATCTCAGGAGGCGTGTCCAGCTGACATTTTCCAATCGCAGTAAAACACTGGTTCACCATAGTAAGTGTGGAACAAGAAGGGTTATTTAGAAGATTTGCCACAAAGCCATGTGTGAGAATTGGACAATTATGTTTCCAGAGAGAAATTTCCTCAGGCAACAGCAGAGAGATGTGATGGAAAGTTTCACTTGCTCTCCTTGATCTTTAATCTACTCTCGCCCACCTACTGGCTGGCTCGGCAATGTATCTTAGAGATGTTGGGTTCAGCTAATCTCTGTATCATCTCCATACCTTCCTGATGAGATTTCATCATGTCCACCAGCATATTTTCCCCCTTCATTTTGCAAGTGTTAAAAAGGTCTTCGGCAGCTTCTTTCTTTGGCTTGGCTTCGCGGACGAAGATTTATGGAGGGATAATGTCCACGTAGCTGAAGGCTCGTTTGTGGCTGACAAGTCCGATGTGGGACAGGCAGACACGGTTGCAGTGGTTGCAAGGGAAAATTGGTTGGTTGGGGTTGGGTGTTGGGTTTTTCCTCCTTTGTCTTTTGTCAGTGAGGTGGGCTATGCGGTCTTCTTCAAAGGACGTTGCTGCCGCCGAACTGTGAGGCACCAAGATGCACGGTTTGAGGCGATATCAGCCCACTGGCGGTGGTCAATGTGGCAGGCACCAAGAGATTTCTTTAGGCAGAGCTTGTACCTCTTCTTTGGTGCACCTCTGTCTCGATGGCCAGTGGAGAGCTCACCATATAACACGATCTTGGGAAGGCGATGGTCCTCCATTCTGGAGACTTGACCTACACAGCGCAGTTGGATGTTCAGCAGCGTGGATTTGATGTTGTCGGCCTCTGCCATCTCAAGTACTTCGATGTTGGTGATGAAGTCACTCCAATGAATGTTGAGGATGGAGCAGAGACAACGCTGGTGGAAGCGTTCTAGGAGCCGTAGATGATGCCGGTAGAGGATCCATGATTCGGAGCCGAACAGGAGTGTGGGTATAACAACGGCTCTGTATATGCTAATCTTTGTAAGGATTTTCAGTTGGTTGTTTTTCCAGACTCTTTTGTGTAGTCTTCCAAAGGCGCTATTTGCCTTGGCGAGTCTGTTGACTATCTCGTTGTCGATCCTTGCATCCGATGAAATGGTGCAGCCGAGATAGGTAAACTGGTTGACGTTTTGAGTTTTGTGTGCTCGATGGAGATGTGGGGGGGGCTGGTAGTCATGGTGGGGAGCTGGCTGATGGAGGACCTCAGTTTTCTTCAGGCTGACTTCCAGGCCAAACATTTTGGCAGTTTCCGCAAAACAGGACATCAAGCGCTGAAGAGCTGGCTCTGAATGGGCAACTAAAGTGGCATCATCTGCAAAGAGTAGTTCATGGACAAGTTGCTCTTGTGTCTTGGTGTGAGCTTGCAGGCGCCTCAGATTGAAGAGACTGCCATCCGTGCAGTACCGGATGTAAACAGCGTCTTCATTGTTGAGGTCTTTCATGGCTTGTTTCAGCATCATGCTGAAGAAGATTGAAAAGAGGGTTGGTGTGAGAATGCAGCCTTGCTTCATGCCATTGTTAATGAAGAAAGGGTTCAGAGAGCTCATTGCTGTATCTGACCCGACCTTATTTGTTTTCGTGCAGTTGGATAACCATGTTGAGGCACTTTTGGGTGCATCCGAGGCGCTCTAGTATTTGCCAAAGTCCTTTCCTACTCACGGTGTCGAAGGCTTTGGTGAGGTCAACAAAGGTGATGTAGAGTCCTTTGTTTTGTTCTCTGCACTTTTCTTGGAGCTGTCTGAGGGCAAAGACCATGTCAGTAGTTCCTCTGTTTGCACGAAAGCCACACTGTGATTCTGGCAGAACATTTTCGGCGACACTAGGTATTATTCTATTTAGGAGAATCCTAGCAAAGAATTTGCCTTCAATGGAGAGCAGCATGATTCCCCTGTAGTTTGAGTAGTCTGAGTTCTCGCCTTTGCTTTTGTACAGGGTGATGATGATGGCATCATGAAGATCCTGAGGCAGCTTTCCTTGGTCCAAGCAGAGCATGAAAAACTCATGCAGTTTGGCATGCAGAGTTTTGCCGCCTGCCTTCCAGACCTCTGGGGGGGGATTCCATCCATACCTGCTGCTTTGCCTCTTTTCAGTTGTTCAATTGCCTTATATGTCTCTTCCCAGGTGAGGACCTCTTCCAGCTCGAGCCTTAAGGGCTGTTGAGGGAGCTGGAGCAGGGCGGAATCTTGGACTGAGCGGTTGGCACTGAAAAGAGATTGGAAGTGTTCTGACCATCGGTTGAGGATGGATATCTTGTCACTGAGGAGGACTTTGCCGTCTGGGCTGCGCAGCAGGCTTTGGACTTGGGATGAGGGGCAGTACACAGCCTTTAGAGCCTCGTAAAAACCCCTGAAGTCGCCAATGTCCGCGCTGAGCTGGGTTCATTTGGCGAGGCTAATCCACCACTCATTTTGGATCTCCTGGAGTTTGCGCTGAAGATGGCTGCATGCGCGACGGAAGGCTCGTTTCTTCTCTAGCCAGGACGGCTTTGCAAGGTGAGTCTGGTGGGCAGCTCGTTTCTTTGCCAGCAGCTCCTGGATTTCCTGGTTGTTTTTGTCGAACCTGTCCTTGTTTTTCCTGGGGGAGAAGCCTAGTACCTCTTCAGTGGATTGCAGTATGGCAGTCTTCAGCTGATCCCAGAGGGTTTCAGGGGACAAGTCCGTGAGGCAGATTGCATCCTCGAGCTTTGCTTTGAGGTTTGACTGGAAGTTTCCTCTCACTTAGTCTGACTGCAAGTTTCCAACATTGAACCTCTTTCTGAGGGCTTTACTGTTCCTGGACTTTGGCTTGAAGTGAAAGTTGAGCTTGCAGCGAACAAGCCGGTGGTCAGTGTGGCATTCTGCGCTGGGCATGACCCTGGTGTGAAGCTTATCTCATTTGTCTCTTTCTCGCACCAGGACGTAGTCCAGGAGGTGCCAGTGTTTGGATCGGGGATGCATCCAGGTAGTCTTCAGGCTGTCCCTCTGTTGAAAAAGGGTATTTGTATAGACAAGCCACTGTTCTGCGCAGAGCTCCAACAGGAAGTGCCCGTTGTCGTTGCACTTACCAACACCATGCTTGCCCAGGATTCCTGGCCAGGTTTCTGAATCTTTACCGACGCGAGCTTTGAAGTCGCCAAGGATGACAACCTTGTCGGCTCTAGGGGTGCGTTGAATGAGGTTGCGCAGATCAGTGTAGAACTTGTCCTTTTCTGCTGGTTCCACCTGGAGGGTTGGAGCATAGACACCGATGAGGGTGATGCGACGCTTGTTTTGAAGGTGGAGTCGCATGGACATGATCCTGTCCGAGTGGCCTGTCGGGATGTTTTCGAGTTTGGAGGCAATGGAGTTCTTGGCCATGAAGCCTACACCAGATAGGCGTCATTCATCCATAGGCTTGCCAGACCAGTAGAGTGTGTAGCCCCCGCCGTGTTCTTGGAGGTTGCCTACGTCTGCAAGACGAACTTCACTGAGAGCGGCTATGTCGATGTCAAGTCTGAGGAGTTTATGTGCGATGAGGGCAGACCGACATTCAGGTCGGTGGCTGTCTGCCTTGTCTAGCATGGTTCTGATGTTCCACCATGCTAGGTTGAGTTTGTGAGCATCTTTTGAGGGGGAGGACGTGGAGGGGGAGGACATGGAGGGGGAGGAGGTGGACATGTCCTCGGGCCTGCGCAAAGGGGCTTTTAGGTGGAGTGCAGTGTGCACAGTACTGGCCCCAGCCTTTACACCCATGGTTTGTGTGCCCTGGCCTTTTACAGAAAGTAAAACATGACAGGTGAAAGGAGACCATTAGGCATGAAGTACTTCTCTTTTACATCTCTTTTTTCAGACTGCCGAAAGATACTTGCAGTTTTTTCAGATATGGTTCATTTCAGAACTCGAGGCAGGATATTGAAAAATCTGAAGCATGATATGGAAGAGCTCAAACTGAAGAAACAACAAATCCGTTTGTAAATTCTTATCATCGATCATAATGTTTGACAGTTTCCTCAAACAATATTGCACCAAAGACTAGTTCCATTTCATCCTCATGAAAATTCACAGAAGACTCGATTCAAGCTCTCCTTGAAAGCGTTAGATGGTGCTCACCTTTCTAAATCAGAGCAATGCTCCATCTAAAGGAAAGAATTAATATCCGTGTTAAAATTGGAATGATCTTGCAATGAAAACAGGATGTTTCCGCTGCAGGCCTGTAGCCTAAAAAGTTAACTCTGTTTTACTCTTCATTGGTACTGTCTGACCGGCGGAGAATTCTCAGCATGTTTTCCTTCTTTATTTCAGATTTTCAGCATCCACCTTTTTTTTATTAAGAAGTTCTCTCCTGCAAGTTTCTATGTTCCATCATCGACATCCCATCCCTCCCTAAATCTCCCTACTCTATATTTTTTGAGGAAGCTTGCATCCACATTACAAAAGAGGATATGCTGGGGTCTCTCAGTCAAGTGCATACCTGGACATTTTGAGAATCCAGGGAAGAAACTGCTTGGGCCCTGGTAGAGATATTCATATCATTATTAGCCATGAGTCAGGTAGCGGAAGACCAGAGTGTTGTGTCTTTATTTGAGAAGGGCTGCAAGGACAAGTCAGGGAACATCAGACAAGATGATACTGAAGGGGAGACACAGGATCCATCTGCATTTGGAAACCAATTAGGGAGAGCCAGCATGACTTGGTGCCAATATATTAATGTGTCATGAATTTGATAGTTTTTTTAAGCTGGCATTTGTTCTCACCTGTCCATATATAAAACTAGACAAAACAGCATTTCTCTGGACCACAGTGCACACGAGCATGCATACACACACACACACACACACACACACACACACACACACACACACACACACACACACACACACACACACACACACACAATATATTTTTCTCACACAGCATATAATGTTATTTATAGCATATAAAAACCAATAAAATATAAAAATAATATAAAATAAATATGCAAATATATTTAAAACACTTAAATTTAGACATACAGCACGGTAACAGGCCATTTCAGCTCACAACTCCATGCCACCCAATTTACACCCAATTAACCTACAGTCCCTGCTACATTTTGAACAGTGGGAGGAAACTGGAGCCCCTGGATGAAACCCACACAGACACGGGGAGAACGTACAAACTCATTACAGACAGCGCTGGAATCGAACCCCATTCCCAATCGCCAGTGCAGTAAAGGCATTGTACTAACCATTATGCCAACCGTGCCACCCCGAATTCTCGTATTCTGAAATAATTTACTCTATTTCTCACTTATAAGAGATACAACATTATTGGATAATGTTCATCTATCTCACAGCCTGCAGGAAGAAGGCATTTTTTTAAAGAGGTCACCAAAGGATTGACAAGGGCAGGGCAGTAGATCTTGTCCACCTGGACTTTGGCAAGAACTTTGACAAGGTCCTGCATGATACGCCAGTCTGGAAAGTTAGATCATAAGGTATCGTGGAAGAGCTCGCCAATCGAATACAAAATTGGATTGGTAGTCAGGAGCAGAGAATGGTAATAGAGAATTGTTTTTCAAGTCGGATCTCTGTGACCAGCAGTGTGCCACAGGGATTAGTGCTGGGTCCACTGTTGTTTCTCATCACCTGTATTTTTATTCGGGCATCTACTTGTTTTTCCATATTCCTGACGAAGGGCTTAGGCCTGAAACGTTGTCTGCCTTTTACTTCCTATAGATATTACACTACCTGATGGGTTTCTCCAGTACATTTTGTATCTTGTTTGTTCCTGTCATCAACAACAATTTTAATACTCCGAATCAAATAGTTGTAGCATCAATGATTGGAGCTGAAAACAAGGCAACAAGAAAGGTATTCCACAAGTATGTCAATCTTTATAGAATGTTGACCATGACTCTCTAAAGATCCTTTGGGTTCCCTTTTTAAATTCACTTGGATCTCTCTCTCACTTCCGAGGTTCTCTAGGTTTTGCCACACAATTTCCTGTAAAGTTATGTTATTGGATGATGCTGTTCTTTGGTGGGGAACATTGCGTGCACTCATTGGATGGGTTGAAATCGATCGGCAGTTGCAGCATTTTACAATTTCATATCCCACTAAGTTTCTTGGGTGCCCAATAAAATCTTTTACTTTTGGAATAAGGAGGATGTTTCATCTTGTATGCATATGTGTGAGTTCTTAGACATCCCGTAGATGAAGGAAAAGATTCTTTACTTTAAACTTGATGAGACATGCCATAAGGCTACAAGCCTCCATTATGAATCCAGCATACTGTGTGTCAGGCCCCTGATGGCAGCCAAGTCTAATCAAACAGTAAGGCATTGCTAGTTGCACTGCAACCACGATCATTATCATTACAACTCCTTTCCTTAAAACAAAAGTACCTTACTTTTAACTAACATGTTTTCTTTGTATATCTCTGCAATTTTAACTTTAACACCAAGAACTTACATTTTCATTATTATCAACATTGTTAATATTTTTAAAACTTGTTTTATGTGTTCACATTTACATACACTAAAACTTGAAGAGTGAATAAGATAGCACTACTTCATTCTATAACAGAAGTCTTTATATTTGCTTAATGAGTCTCTTAAGAGGATTCATGTGTCTTGATTGATTGTTGCTGAATCTGAGTTGTTGCCTCAGACGATGTCTTCTCAAGTTGTGCATTCAGGTTTTTCAACAGTATCTGTCTTTCCATCTACTGTAGCTGGTCCCATTTGAAGACCTCAACAGCACTAAAGACAGTTCCTTTCTGAGTCCATAAGTTTGTTTTGTCTTTTAGCCTTACTTGGCCACCAGTGTAGAGTTATGGTAGGTTTTTTGTTCCTCTGTCAAAGTAATAATTTTTTTTTCTTTCAGTTGTTCTTTGAATTTCCTCACTTTCTCCCCTCTTTTATTTTTAGGAGGTTCTCCTGAATAGATAGATTTGATCTTAGCCTATGATCCATATGGAGTTGTGCTGGTGACATACCACACTCGAGTGGCGTGGTGTGGAATACTAGCATGCTCTGGTAGGTTTGTTCCACTGTCATTTGCCTTGTTCAACAGTCTTTTCACTGCCTGTACCAATTTTTCCACGAGACCATTGGACTGTGGAAAATGAGGACTTGACGTGGTGTGTACAAAATCCCACTCTGGCAAACTATCGGAACTTTAAATTGCAAAACTGGGCTTCATTTCTGTGAATACCTCGCTTGCCACAACGTATCTGGAGAATATGGCTTTCATACCTGTTATTACAGCATCTGCAGTGGTGGTGTTCAGTCTACACACCTCTGGATACAGGGAGTAATAGTCTGTGGCTACAAGATAGTCCTTCCCTTGACATTCAAATAGGTCAGTGCCTACCTTCTGGTAAGGTCTGTGTTGTGCTGGGTGTGGCTTTAGTGGTTCTGCAGGATTGCTTGCTTGATATTTCCGGCACATTGTATGGTTTGACACTTCATTTGTTATATCTTTGTTGATTCCTGGCCAGTACATCACCTCTCATGCTCTTTTCTTACACTATTTGATTCTGAGATATTCTCCTTATATCCTTTTTAATATCTCTTTTCTCAGACTCTTTGGGATAAGGATTTTGCTTCCTTTGTAGATGATGTCTTCAACCACTGATAGTTCCAACCTGCAGTTCCAGTACTCTGAAACATCAGGTGAGCAGTCCTACTTCATTTTGGGGCATCCATCCAAGATTTTTTTTTCTCTGTAGTCACAGTGTTTCATCTTTGTTTGTCTCTGACTTTATGAGCTCCATTTTTGCATCTGATATGAGCAGTGCACTTGTGATCATGTCCACGAAGCCATTCACATCTTCATCCATTTTGGTGTTTGCAGGCTCTCTCATGTCAACAGCTCTAGACAACATGTCTGCTGTGTACATTAGCTTACCCAAGGTGTATTGCCACTAAATACAATCCAAAATGTTATTTAAATCAGTTCCAATTTTCAGCCACATTACTGTCAGCCGAAATTTTGCTGTTAGATGTAATCCTTCCATTTTTCACTGTTAGCTTCTCTTCACTGATCAGTTGCTGAGTTTAGATATTACCTTCTAAAATATTTCCTTCTAATTTCCTTCATCCCACTTCTGAAACCATGTTTCATCCTGTATTCGTATGTGTGAGTTCCTCAACAAAACATGGATGAAGGAAAAGGTTCTTCATTTTAAAGTTGTTGTAAACAGCACATGAGGCATGCCATGAGGCTGCAAGCCTCCATTACAGATCTAACACACTGTGTGTGTCAGCCCCCTGCTGGCAGCCAAGTCTAATCAATCAGGAACTATAATCAAGGCCTTGCTAGCAGTCATTCAAACATGATTGCTATAAATACAGAGGACAAGAAGTGAGCTCAGAAATCTTGGGTTAACCAGTATTTAGATGGCAATGTAGGGTGGCTCAATTAATAAGCTTGTGAATGATTCCAAAATTGGTGTTATGGCAGAGAGTGAAAATCCATTGTGTTCCTAACATCAAACCAGAGTGGGACATTCACAGTATATGGCAAGACATTGGTCAGTGTTATGGAATAGAGAGACCTTGAGGTAAAAGTACATAGTTCCTTAAAAGGGGCAACAGAGGATAGCAAAGAAAGTGTTTTGACACATGTGCATTTGTTGATCAAAGCTTTGAGTGCAAGAGTTGGGACATTACATTACAGCTCATAACATGGGCAAAACCACACTTGCAGCTTTGAAAACATTCTGATCATCCAATGCAGGGAAGACTGCCATTAAACTGGAGAGCATCTGGAAAAGACTCATTCTGCTGGGACTGGGCAGGTTACATTACAAGGAGAGGGAATTAAATGGAACTGCTTTTCCCAGGAGGATGAGGGTTGTCCTTAAAGAAGTTTATAAAATCACAAGGGATGTAGATAAGGTGAATAGTCACTGTCTTTTCTTTTTCCTCAGATGGGGAGCTTTTAAATCTGCAGGGCACAGTAAGAGTGAAAATTCTAAATGATATCTGAGTCGCAATGCTTTCATGCAAAACATATGTGGGTGGAGCTTCTTGAAGAGTGGTAGAGATGGGTACAATTACAACATTCAGACTACTGACATGGATAGGAATATGGGGCAACTGCGGACAAATGGGACCAGGTTAGGTAGTCAGCTTGGTTAGCCTGAACAAGATGGAACAAAGGGCCTGTTTCCATGCAGTATTACTCCAGGACTTGTCCTTCTCTCCTCTTCTTCATGAAACTCATCATCGGCCAACACTCTCAAGGTTTCTTGGCTCACTGCTTACCCTCCTTGCACCAATGATAAAAAGACTTTATTGGGCACCCAAGAAACTTAGTGGGATATAAAATTGTAAACTGCTGTGGCTGCCAGTTGGTTTCAACCCATCCAATAAGTGCGAGCAATGTTCCGCCCTCTTTAGGGCGGCATGGTTAGCGTAGCAGTTAGTGCAACACCGTTACAGCGCCAGCGATCAGGACTGGGGTTAGAATCCCACGCGGTCTCTAAGGATTTTGTCCATTCTACCTGTATCTGCGTGAGTTTCCTCCAGGGACTCCGGTTTCCTCCCACCGTTCAAAAATATACTGGGGGTTACAGGTCAATTAGGTGTAAATTGGATGGCACGGACCTGTGGGCCAAAATGATCTGTTACCATGCTATATGTCTAAATTTAAAAATAACAAAATACAATTAAAATTTTAAATTAAAAAAAAATAAAATGTATATTTACATTTTAACCACATGCCCTCCCTCTGTTTAATGCCAAGATTACCCTTGGTCATTGAAAATATGTTAATAATAAGACCCAGTTTCATTACCTGGGAAATAGTACCTCTGCTAACTGGCATGACACACTTCCATTCAGAGGTCATCCTCATGGTCTGTGAAGAAACAGACATTGAAAGAAGTGCCATGGATCTAAATTTTTAGTTTTAACTCAAAAACCCTCTGAAAATAATGCACAATAAAACCCCTAATATCCAGCACCTATGGTGATTGGTAGATGCCAGATAAATGTATTTTCTGGATGCTTGAGACTTACTTTTACAATGCCTAACTAATAAACCTGTATTAAGATTAAACAATTTAAAAGCAAAAAGACAATATTATTAGACTGTATTTACACTAAAAAAAACTTCATGTGCATGAATATATAAACTTTGAAGGATTTTATTTATTTTCAATCACATTCTTTGAAAGCATTTAACCATCGCTGCATCTGCAGGTTCCTCCCCCTCCACGGACCCACCCCAAAAGATGAACAATAACATTATAGATAATTAACCCCCAACCCTCCCCCAAGTTTATAGAAAAAGCCTTTGTCCAGGGTGACTCTTGCTCATCAGGAATTAGGAGATACTTTATGAGAGTCACCCCAATGGCGAACAACATCAACCAGCTCTTCATCCTGGGCGACACCATCGCTGTTTCCACACAACTTGATTCAAACAACTGCTATAAGCAAAACCTGACCCATCTTCACCAATTTTAACGTTTATTTTAACAATTTTAAATGTGCGTATTTTTACTTATCACTTTATTCTGATTTATTTTAATTTTTAAATTTATTTTCCTCAATGTTTTTTTACTGGTTATTTAAGGCTGCTGATTGCTTGAATTCTGGAAACCATCGGTCTTATGGTAATATAAACTAAATGTTCACTTTTGCCATCATTCATTTAAAAGGGAAAGACTGAGAAATGAAAGATCATAAAGAGGTCCACAGTTCTGCAACCTGAGGGTGTCAAATCGACTGCAGGTAGGCGATGTATGTACCTGAAAGAACTCTGGTAATGTTACTGCAACACGTTGACATGCTGAGGGTAAAAATATCATCATTATGGATGGAATAAAGCATAGCAGTGTCATTCTGCACAGTGGCTTGAACGTGCTCTGAATGCAGTGACAGTGGTAGGTGCTCAGTCACTGAAATAAACTCATGCTCCATTACAGTCTGACATTACATTCTCAGCCATTATCATTACATGTGGTCCGATGTATATTGGAGTAATATACATTCGAGTGCATCAAACCATGAGCAAATGTCCTTGGGTCACATTCAGTTGCTTTTTGAAAGTTCAATGCAATCATTTTGGATGGATAGTCAGAAGTTTTTATTGTGATTGTCTTTCACTATATGCATAAAGTACCAGCAGTGAATCAAATCTCTTGTTCATTCTTCATTCATCTCCTCTACAGGTCTTCCTCCGTCAATGTCCTCAGGGTGGGAGGAGGAATGGCTGCAGACATAGCAACTCATCACACAGAGCTGAGCTTGACAGAGAGATGTGGAAACCCAGGAGATGTGAAGACATTCAGGCAGGGAATGTGCTCTGGAGCTAGTCATTGCTAATGTGAACATATTGAAAAGCAGTTCACTTAAGATGGATGGATCAAGTGCAGGGAACAGGTTTGGCCTATTAATTCTCCATATACCTCCCCCATCAAAGGAGAGACAATAGGAACATAAGAAATAGGAGCAGGAGTCATCCATCTGGCCCATTGGGCCTGCTCCACCATTCAATGAGATCATGGCTGATCTGAAAACAAGCTCATCTCCACCTTCCTTCCTGTCCGCCATATCCCTTAATTCCCCTATTATGTAAAAATCTATCCAACCTTGTTTTAAATATATTTACTGAGGTCACCTCCACTGCTTCAATGGGCAGCAAATTCCACAGATTCACCTCCCTCTGGGAAAAGCAGTTCCTCCTCATCTCAGTCTTAAATCTATTGCCCTGAATCTTGAGATGAGGTTCCTGAGTTCTAGTCTATCCCACCAATGGAAACAACTTACCTTATCTCTGCCTTTTATAATTTTATAATTTCATATGTTTCTATAAGATCCCCTCTCATTCTTCTAAATTCCAGTGATTGGAGTCCCAGACGACTTGATCTCAATGGCTAAAATTGGAACTTACCCATACAACACATAAATATGCTGGAGAGATTCAGCAGGTCATGTAGCATCCATGAAGGGTGGCTACCCTTTACTTCCAATGCATGCTATGCAGCCAGCTCAGTTTCTCCACTATGTTTGTGCTTTGGACCCAACCCCCCGCATCTGCAGACTTTCTTGCTGACTGGAATGTACTGTAACCATGCTGAAAAGTCTATTCAAAGGTATTCAAGGAGTATCTAGTCTTAAACAGGGGGGATGAACATGGACCAGCAATGCCATTGAACCAGACACATAATATTGTGGATACAAGGGTACATTCAAGGCTGTTTGCTCCATGGTCAGTGACGTGCCTCTGGGCCTCCTTAAAATCCTTCTGCACCTCCAAGGCACAAGCCAAGATTATAATGGAATACCTTTCACTTGGCTGGATGCATGCAGCACTAACGACTCCCACAGGACTCAATATGAACAAGGGCAAAGCAACCCAATATGTTGGTAGTTCATCCATTACTCTAAGCATTTATTGGCTCATCCATCAGTGAGCAAAGTCTACAGGGCACACCATTGACCAGATGCATTGGACACTGGCGGTTCCAACAGCACTTCCTCAACCTTCAGGCTCCACCATCATGAATGATAAATGCATCAGGTGCATGGGGACCTGTAGATTCCTCTCAAATTGCATCAAAGGTCAATCCACTGGAGCATAAGAGTGGCAGAGAGGATCACTGAAATCTACTTCCCTTCATCGATGAGACTTATTGGGATCATAGTCTGAAGAGGGCGTTCAAAATCTTTGAGGACCCCTACCCCTCCACATGCAGCATCTTCCAGCTATTCCCATCGGGGTAGAGACACAAGAGTATCAAAACCAGCACCACCAGGTTGAGGAACAGCTTCTTCCCACAGGCGGTGAGAACGCTGAACGACCAAAGGAACTGCTCACACTGACCACCCAAGAATCTCATATTCGTGAAACAATATTTATTTATTAATTTGCATATATGAATACTTGTCCTTCATTTGTCCTGTTTCATTATGTTGTACTGCGATCAGATGATAATAAACTCAACTTGACAAAGGCTTACATCTTCCTAACTTGGATATATGTAATTGTTGCAGTGTCCAAGTCTTGGAACTTCCCCAACGACGCATATGGGCAATAGAGTAATGCCTCACAGCTCCACTGCCCTGTGTTCAGCTCTGACCTCTGCTGCTGTCCATTACGGAATCTACGCATTCTTCTTGTGCTCTTGTGGGCTTTTGCCAGGTGTACAATGTTCCTCTCACATGACTCGCATATGCGGTTAGGCTAATTCCCTGCCTTTGGAGTTAAACAAGAAAGTCTGCAGACGGTGGGGTCAAGTGCCATGCACCAATGTGCCGGGGAAACTCAGCAGGTCACGTTCCATCCGTAGGAAGTAGAGGGTGACCAATGTTTTGGGTCTGGGCACTTTGTAGTATGGAGGCTGTGCAACCAGCTGAGTTTCTCCAGCATGCTTGTCGATACGGAAGTGAGTGGTAGAACCAAATGAGTCACTGGGAAGGTGACGAGAATAGAAAAGGGTTGATGAGCTGGATAGGAAGAAAGGTCTACTATTCTTATGACTGGAGGATGGCAATCATTCAAGTAAGCTTGTCACTGTCTTCCCAGAGTAAATTTTGGAATGAGCAATAAATGCTGGCATCAAAATGAATGTTGGTGAAATGACTTGTGTGGGAGTGAAGAGGAAGGAATAAGAAATTAATGACCATGAGCCAGGTAAGCCTCTCTTTTAATTCATGTAGACCCAGTTTTGTTTGGATTAAATAAGAACATTTGCAGATAATGGGGTCTAGTAGAGTCAATAAAAGTGCTGGAGACACTCAGCAAACATTGAAATGATCTCCCAGTCTGAGTCCCGTCTCTCCAATGTAGAGGAGGTCGCGTTGGGAGCATTAGATGCAGTAGCTGACCCCCGCAGGTGCACAAGCAGAGCTTTGCTTTATTGGAAGGACTGTTTGGGGTACCAAATGTTCATGAGGGAGGAGGTGTAAGTGCAAGAATAGTACTTCTTACTGTAACAGGGGTGGTTAGAATGGGGTAATAGGTGGGAAGGTGTGAGTGATTGGACGAATCATGGAGGGAACGAACCCTGTGGAAAGCAGATAGAAGATAGGGGAAGGAAAGATGTGCCTAATGGTGGGATCCTGTTGCAGGCAGAAGAAATTGCAGAGTATAATCTGCTGATTCTTTTTTCCAGTACGTTTGTGTTTTACGCCAGGTTTGTTGGGACTTACTACTGGGTGAGGAGGTGTGGTCATGGGCCATAATTAGTGCTTATTTGTTTGTAGAAGAGCTGTGTATATATACAATAAACGCTGACGATGGCACAGAAGCACATTCTGGCTTGCCGCATCACTGCCTGATCTGGAAGCAACAACTCTCAGGACAAGAATAAACTCCAATGGGTTGTTAACTCAGCCTGCGACATCACAGGCACCAGCTCCAACAAGGACGTCTACATTAGGTGGTGACTTAAAAAAGCAGACTCTACCCTCAAAGACCCAGAGCATGGCCTCTTCACTCTGCTACCATCGGGAAAATGGTCCAGGATCCTAAAGACGTGGCATAAGGACAGCTTCTTTCCCACTGCCATCAGGTTCCTGAATAATCAGTGAACCAAAGACAATTCCTTACTTTTTGTGCAGTATTTCCTGATAGTAATGTTGTAAGATGGTTATAATTAGACTACTTACACTGTGATGCTATTGCAAAACATCGAATTACATGACTTGTTCCTGACAATCAATCCTGATTCTGGAAAGTTTTGTTAACTCTGACACTCCCAGAACAGACAAGACCAGGCTTTAAAATAATTTCTTTGTGTCATTTTTCCTCAGCCTTTATTGCGTGCCAACACTTAAAATTATTTCAATTTATTTAAGGTCTTTCCATGCTTATAAAGCCGTAAACTCCACATAAGATATTGCTTTCGTTAAATTATTCAGTTAACTTGTGAAACAATGTACAAGTGAATTGTATAACACAGTGATATATGATGATATTATACAGACTAACATTAATCATCTTTTCCTGCTGCAATTCCATGGAGAGTCATATTTCTTTATGACACAGATGCTCATCTAAGCCCCTTAAATACAGGATGGCTGACATAATAATCGTATCCCCATACTAATTTCCCAAATATCCCATCCTCACATTATTATCTACACTCTCAGATTCTATTAGTAACCCACATAATAATAATTTTGAGATACTACATGGTAACAGGTCCTGTGAAGCCCAAGTGACCAAGTATGTCTTTGGAACACTGGAGGAATCTGGTGCACCCGATGGAAACTCACGCAGACACGAGGAGAACGTACAAACTCATTGCAGGCAATGCCGAATTGGAGCCCGGGTCACTGGCACCGTAATCTAACCACGACGCTAACCATACACTTCGCAGCAATTAACAAAGATTATTTATCTAGCGAACCACACATTTAGGAGGTGGGAGGAAACCAAAGCAGGAAACCCATGCAGTTTACAGGGAGAGCATGCAAGCACCAGAACCTTAGTCCCTGGAGCTGTGAGGTAAAACCTCTGCCTGCAGCTCCACAATGACAGGTGCTCACTATATCGTGAGAATGGGCTTCATGGCTGTGCATGGCATAGCAACTGTGATCTAAATGGGACTCTGCCTTCACATACATTTCAGTACATCCCATGTGCCTTGGAGGGTGTAGCCAAACATGTTAAACTAAATTTGCGCTAAAAGGGGTCAGTGGCAGCACGGCAAAATCAGTTTTGTTGCCATCACAGATCTGTAAATTTCCCAGAATGTGAGGAACAAAGGAATCTGTAATGAACCTTAATAACAGGTGGTTCTCCGGGGGATATGTAGGAGGTACTATTAATGTTGATGGGGGTTGGAATGTAACTGTTACCTTCTTTTTCTGGACTCCTGCAGTGTAACTGTGGACAAGATTGATAGGTCTACACATACGTTGCGAGCAAGTTTCCACCAGTGTGAATTTGTTGCCAGTAGCTGTAGCATGCGTGAAACATTAGAGCCATTGTCAGGGTAAAATTAATTTATGCCAATAAACACAGACCACTTCCCATCAAAGTATTGATTCATTAAATGCACAAAATTAAATTTCACAAACAGGAAGCGTACACAGGATAAGACAGAGGTAAGAGGACCCCTCTCAATCCAGTGTCAAAGAACAAGATGACGTGCTTTGGTCAATGGCTCTGACATTAATTATCTTGAAGAACCATGAGAGGTTGGTCGCGGGATCCACGAACTCCCGCCTCCAAATCACAATTCACAATTATTCGCCCACTGTTTTGACTGATCCCCATGGCCCTACAGCAAGTCTTGGAACATTTGGATTATAACAACACCAATGTAAAACTCCTATTAGCTGACTACAGCTCCACCTTCAACACCAAAATCCTAAAAGTGCTCAACTCCACATTCCTGGACCTAGATTATCCTTGGAACTGGATCGTCAGCTTCTTAACCTGCAGATTTCAATTGGAGACAGAACCTCTTCTGAGGTGAGCTCAACCTGTCTGCATGCCCAGCCCCTTTACTGAACTGTTCTAACTCCATTTACAAGTTTACAGATTGGCTGTCCATGCTTGGCCAGAACACAAACAATGACGAGAGCATGTGTGGGAGAGAGATATAGAGAATCTAGTGGGATAGCGTCAGGACATGTCCCTCAATGTCAACCAAACATTGACTTCAGGAAGAGGAGCAGAGCACATGCCCCAGTCTCTATCAATTAGGGTATTTATACTGCAGGCATGTAACAGCAGAATCATCGAAATTTGCCATTGCACGGGCAATTTAAAAGGGAAAGTGCAGGCATTTTTAGTCAATTCCTGCACCGTGATTGATCCTACAGGACCCCTACTACTTTTCGGGGGAAGCCTGGAGTCCAAATCGCACCACAAAACTCACCTCATGAATTTGACGCTGATGACTCAGACCACGTTGCTCCACATAAAAGCAAAGGGACACAGGAACTTAAGGGGTGCAGTGTAAGCGGCCACAAGGTGAGTGATTATGTTAATTTATGTTGAATTTTTCACAGATTTTTCCAACATTGCTGTCTATAAAACACTAATGATTCTGAAAAGAAGATAGCTGAGAGTGTTAAGTTGCTATTACCAGCACTTGGTCCAACCACTTTAACATTATGGCCAAGAAAATGCTTTAATGCCTCCCTTTCCTTTGAAGCCAAAGGGAATTCAGCATTTCTCCAATGTCATACAAGGAATGCATGCTTGGTACCCTCATCCTCCTTCCTCATCCTATTCTTTGCTCTCAATTATACCACGTCAACATGGTGGCCACCAAGACCAGCTCTCGTGAGACCTCCTTGTCACAGTTTATTTTGATGCATTTCCCACCCCTGCCATTGGCGCTATTTTGCGTAGATGCGTCCCTGCCAATACCACAAGAAATACAGAGAGCTGTGAACCCAGCTCAGGCCATCTAACATACCAAGCTCCCATCCACCCACACCATCTCCTCTTCCCACTGTCTCGGGAGAGCAGCCAACTTATTAAAGAAGCCATTTCACCCTGGTACTTTTCTCCTCCCTCCCACCAGGTAGAAGACAGATGAGTTTGAAAATTAGCACCATTATATTCAAGGAGAATTTTTTCCCCTGCTGTTTTTAGACTATTAAGTGGAGCTCTCATCAGTAAAATCATAATGCCCTTATACCGTTTTGACGGAACATTTTCTCTGTTTGTTTTATTTTGCACTACATGTGGGAATTAATTATGGATTGACGAGTGGATAGCAAAGTTATTCACTGCATCTTCGCACATATGACAATAAACAATTCAATTCAATTTAATGTTTGAGCACTTAAGACCAATTGGTTTAGTCTAAAACGCATAAAAGTTTGAAGTACTCAGAAAACCAGGCAGGTTCTGCAGAGAATGAAGTGGAATGAGGGATCAGTTCAGTATCTTGATATAATAGCTCAGAAAAGTTGGAAAGCAAAACATATTTTAAACTAATGATGGGTTCTTTGTCATATTTATTGTACAATATACATATGCCCCAAAATTGTGGGCTGACAAGCTGCATCACAATCTGGTATGGGGACACCCAACATCCCTGAGCAGAAAGCCCTTCAAAAGGTACTGGACACAGCCCTCCCCAACATTGCATTGTGAAGAAAGCACGTCAGCGCCTCTACTTCCACGGGAGTTTGCGGACGTTTGGTATGACACCAAAAACCCTGGCAAATTTCTACAGAGGTGCGGTAGAAAGTGTGCTGACTGGCTGGATCTCATCTTGGAATAGCTGGCCAATAACATGGTTAACAGGCTCCAGGCCATAGGGGATCTGGTGAGGCAGCAGTCTGTTTAAATGGTCGCAAGAACAGAATCGGATGGAATTAGACTTGCTGCTTGCTGACCATGGAGGTACATGCACTCCTAATAGGCCAAGAATGTTGCACGTATATCCTAGACAACTTGAAGAATATTACCAACTTAGTGGTGCACATGAAACAACGTGCAGGTAATTTGAAGACAATTGGAGCTGACATCACTGGGTAAGGGTTTGGTACACATTGGAGCTGACATCACTGGGTAATGGTCTGGTACACATTGGTTGCACTGGCGTGAAAAATATTTAAATAATGGGTTCTTTGTCATTTTTATTGTACAAACCCACCCCCAACCCCCACCAACTCCATCATTCTCCCAAACCCCAACCCCCACCAACTCCCTCATTCTCCCAAACCTCAACTCCCACTACGCTTTACCACCCCCCCCCCCCCCCACTGCACCCTTCCCACCAAATTTTACAAATCCAGATGAGGTTCGAGCGACATTCTCAACTGGAACATAACCAATATCCCAGAATTTGGCAGATTTTGATAATTTCCTTAGCTACAATTCTTGTGGTAACACTTTGTGACTTAGGTAAACTTACCTCACTCGTATTCAGTTATAAATTATGATGAAATGATAAAAGAAGGGAATGGGAATGTAAGTTTTAAAGTAGTAACCAACATAGTATAGCAGAGAACATTTATTTGAATGTTCTGGAAAAGTGGAAATTTGTCTATATAAAAACAGAACCTGTGAGCCACGAGACAGACTGTCTCACTTCCTGTGGCAGTGCTTCTTGCTGTAACAGAGTTATCATACTTTGAAAGTGAATTTTGAAAAGTTTGCAGCTGTTTTCATTTTTGTTTATCAAGCACCTCAAGGCAGTGTATCCAAACCAGAAACATTCTTTATCGATGACCTCCTATTTATCACAGGAAGAGGAGCAGACATATTTGCTCTTGATAGTTGGCAGTCCATTCCCAGCTCCTTCGCTGACAGAGCTTTTGACCCCCTCAGGGTAACATGTGGATAGGAGCTGAGATGTGCAAAATGATGCTGAGATGAGTGGCTGTCCATCAAGGGCATTCTTCAACAGATCGGTTCAGAATGGTTCTCCTCATTCTTTCCTCATATACCCAGTGTTGTTTCTTCACCATCAAGAGATGGTGACTAGAAACCAAACTACACTGGTAGCACAATATCTAACCATGAGAGAGGGGCTCTCCATCCTGCACCGGATTGCTCAAGGAGCCCCTGTTTCTTTATCCTCACACCTACAAGCTCCGCAACTACTATACTACCATCCATTCCTCCCCGCCACTACTACCAAATTGCCACCGTCCCCATCCTATCACCACCACTAAACCACTATCACCACCTCCATCCCCACCCTCACCCCACCCCCACTACTACAAGCCCTCCACCCCCCTACTACTCCAACCCCACCACCAATCCCCAGCCCTCACCAACTCTTTCATTCCCCCAAACCCCAACTCTCACCATCCTTTACCAAACCCCCACCCACAACCCCCCCCTCTAAAATCTTACAAGTTCAGATGGGGTTCCAGAAACATTCTCAACTGAAACACAACCAATATCCCAGAGTATGGCAGATTTTGATCATATCAAATCAGTAAGTCTGCAATGTAACTAAAAGTGCCTGGAGATGTTTTGGGGAAATGTGATCAAGAATGTTCATTCTTTCATTCCCAAAATGAGCAAATAAGCAAAGTATGAAATAGACCTTTGAAAATTCAACAAACAGTTTTTTTTATTTATGTTTGACACAATGGTTCATATTTTCGTTTCATGAATTCCTTCATTTTGCAATATTTCAAACGATCTTGACAGACAAGAATATCTGGTATATTTGAAATCCAAATTTTCTCCAGTGAATTCAATTTATTTTCAATCATCAGTTGCATCTTTATAGTTGTTTGGAGAAGGAAACATGGCCCCTCAGAGGTTTTCATTGCGAAGCATAAAAGGAAAATGACGCCCCTTCCTTTAAAAGTAGTTCAGTCATTGAGAGACTGATGAAAATTTGGGCTTTTTATGAAGCGAGCTGAGTTCTTTTCAGAAAAGGGCTGGCTGAAGCTAAATTAGTCATGAGTAAAAGGCAAGGCTTAATCTAATGGTGAAAGATAATGGAAATCTGAAATTAAAAACCACCTTTTTACATTAAAAATAAATTTAATGCACTAGAAATGCATTTTTTTTTCCTAAAGTCAGAAGAGAAACCAGGAAATTATAAAATCATTAATCTTTCTATCTCAATCTCATATAGGATGGCATGGTTAGTGTGGCGGTTAGTGTCACGCTAGTACAGCACCAAATAACAAGGGTTCAAATTCACCGCTGTCTATAAGGAGTTTGCACGCTCTCTCTGTTTCTGCATGGGATTCCTCCAGGATTTCCTTCCAGACTTCAGAAATGTATGGGGATTATAGGTAATTGATGCACTAAGGAGGGGGTGGGGTGGGGAGGGACATGGAAGTTTGTGTTAGCGGGCTGTAAATTTTAATGCCAGTTCCAGGAGGAGTCAATTGGTCCATCACGTTTCTACTGCTTGGCAGCAATTAATTCGGTTCGACACCATTTACAAATTCATGTACGATTCTCGTCATTCGTGAGTACAGTTCAAGTGGACATTCTGCCTGGCCCGCAGGATAAAGAATCTTGGGCTTGGATGTGATGACATGTGTGTACTCTGACAATAAATTTGAACTTAGAACACCATTTAGCTGCTCCACTGCCAAGTCTCTTCGAGGATGTCTGTCCTGAAGAGATTCTCATACGGGACAAAGGGCCCAGCCACAAAATGTCGGTTATCCTTTATGCTATGTGATCTACAGAGTTCCACTTTTGTGTATTGCAGCATCTGCAGAGTTTCTTGTTGAACTCCATTCATTGACCTGTGATAATTGGCATTGATTTGGATGTGAGACAAAAACAAAGCGCCCAGGGGAACCTGACACAGTGACAGAGAGAATGTGCAAACTTCATATAGCAGAACCCAAGGGCAGGTTCAGTGGAGCTGCGAGATCTTGTTGTGCTACTGATCCTCTCTCTTTCTGGAGGTGCCTTTTGATTGGCTATTTCCAGTATTATTTTAAATCCAGTGTTAGATTTGAGAAAAAAAAATAGCACATTTTAACTCTCCTGGATCTTTGAAAACTGATGTACCATCAATGACTCCAAAAGACTGAAGTTGAGCAAACTGATAGGCTTCTATTTGCTATAGAACAAAGGCATGTCCATGCTGCTTGACTGTCCTGCACTGGGGGGAGAGGGGGGAGACTGTGGAACAATCACCTTTATTCAGGAGCCTGTGGGAGATGGTGTTACGTTAGCAAGGTAACCATTCCTCTGATATCGGAAGCCACACAGAACTGTCCATCACGACTTAAGCACGGCTCAGCTTCTCCAGACTGCCAATCAGGTGCGTGCCCACCCACTGTCATTGGCTGGCCCCGTACATCACAGCCCCTGCTCAGCAGAGTGGGATATTTAAACCTGAGCACACCATTGTTCACTCTCTTTGCCATGTGTTCAGGTCCTGTACTCATTCCAGATCATTGTCGCCACAGTGGATGCCATCCGGAGGGGAACGCAGGTAAGGGGCTAGCAACCCTTAGGCTGACCAAGGTATCACTGACAACCCAGTAGATACTAACATTGTAGCCACAGTCCTCTGTTCACTTGGTGTTAGGGGCTGTGTTTCTTCCCTGTAGGTAGCCAGTTAGGGCATTTCGTCAGGAGTCAGAAAACCCTGCCCACGGGTCGTTAATCTCAAGCTGGGTGAAGGTTTGTGCACACTGCTTTGTTGCTTAGCCCCTTCCCTCAGTTGGGGATTCCAAGGTTGGGGGCAAGCCAGTAACTGCCCCACAGCCCTTTTTACTGTGTACTGTTTTAATAAAGCACGTGTCTTGTTGCATCGCACTGTGTCCAGACTCGCTTGCGTGCTTCACCCATAATCGAACCCTTTCCACACAATACTGTCAGCCAATGGGAGTGTCCAAACAGATAAATATATACTTACAGTGGTTTACCACATTCACTTCTTGTTTTTTTAAGAGTCCGGCAGGGTGAAGCGGTGATGATACAGTTGAAAACTGAGTCTTTCAGGCGGTCGAATTTTTCATTGTGACCGTCATAATATCGGCTGTGATTGTGGTGCGGAGGTGGGGTCCTGGGCAGTCTGGGGCGTACGTGTGCAATCATCGGTGTTTAGCTGGTGGGTAGGTGGTGATGAATCTGGTGTGCCCTCTGTGTCATGGCCCGGGTGCATCATGGGTGGTTAAGGGTGAAGGGGTTGTGGAGTGATCAGTGGGGGGTCTCCAGGGCCCCTGAGGATGCCAGATCACTAACAGAGACAGTGTCCTCATGCCCATCAGTAGGCACATTAGGGGTTGGCACTGAGGAGGTGGACCCTTTCGGCCAGAGGGTCGCACTTATGGGTCCTCACATATTTCCGGAGTAGGGATGTCAGCCAAGTCCCCATCGCTGCTTTCCTGGGAAAGAAAAACATATATTCATGTGGCGTGGCATTCATGGCATTGCATAGGAGGGACCTAATGGAGTGGAGCACCTCTGGGAGGACCTCTTGCCATCATGAGACTGGTAGGCCCCTATACTGCAGAGCTGGGAGGATGGCCTTCCAGACCATAGCGTTCTCCCTTTACACCTGCTTGTTCCCCCAGGGGTTGTAGCTGGTGGTCCTGCTCATGGCGATGCATCTGGCCAGCAAGTACTGGCACAGCTCATCATTCAGAAAAAGGCTCTCAGTCACTATGAATATAGCTGGGGCATCCAAACAGAGTGAAGAGACTGTGAGGGCCTTGATGACTGTGGCAGCTGTCATGCCAGAGCAGAGGATGGCAAATGGAAAACAATAGTATTCATCAATAACGTTGAGGAAGTGCACATTGCAGTCCATGGAGGGCAGGGGTCCTTTGAAGTCAATATTCAGGCATTCAAAGGGGTGGGAGGCCTTTATCAACTGCGCTCTGTCTGGCCGGTAGAAGTATGGTTTGCACTCTGTACAGACCTGGCAGTTTTTGGTCATTGACCTGACCTCTTCACTGGAGTAAGGCAGGTTATGGGCTTTGACGAAGTGGAAAAACCTGCTAATCCCAGGTAGGTAGAGATAAATGTGAAGGGCTTGTAAGCGGCCAATCTCCTCACTGTCACAAGTCCCGTGGGATAGAGCATCAGGAGGCTCATTGAGTTTCCCAGGCCAGTACAAGATATTGTAATTGTAAGTGGGCAGTTCAATTCTTTACCTCAATATCTTGTCGTTCTTGATTTTACCTCCCTGATGATTATCGAACATGAATGCAACTGCCTGTTGGTCAGTTAGCAGGGTATATTATTTATAGGCCAGGTAGTGTCTCAAGAGCCACACTGTTTTAAATATGGCTTGAGCCTCCTTCTCATCAGAGGACTGTTGAATCTTGGGGCCCTGGAAGGAATGGGAAAAGAAAGTAACTGGACTGCCCGCCTGGTTAAGGGTAGTAGCCAGGGCGAAGTCTGACTCATTGCTTTCCATCTGGAATGGGGTGGATTCATCCACAACATGCATTGTGGCCTTGGCAATGTCTGTCTTGATGCTACTGAAGGCTGAATGGGCTTTTGGCATCAGAGGAAAAGATGTGGATTTGCAAGGGGCCAGGCATACTTAGGGTATAGTAAGAGAAAAAGCCCAGGCATTTTTTCAGGGCCTTAAGGCTGTGGGGGAGGGGAAGTTCCAGGAGTGGGTGCATGCAGTCAGGGTCGGGACCAATGACTCCATTCTCAATGACACAACCAAGGCAAGTTGTGCAAAATTCGCACTTGGCCTTATTGTACGTGAGATTGAGGAGCTTGGCAGTTTGGAGGTATATTTGGAGGATGGCGTCATGGTCCTGCAGGTCATGCCCACAGATGGTAACATTGTCTATATACAGGAATGTTACCTGCAGCTGATATTGATCAATCATGTGGCTCTTCTCCCGGTGGAAGACCGAAACTCTGTTGGTGACACTGAAGGGGTCTCATAGGAAGTCGAAGAGGTGACCATCTGCCTTGAACCCAGTATATTGGCAGTCCTCTGGACGGATAGGGAGCTGGTGATACATGGATTTCAGGTGGATGATAGAGAAGACCCGATACTGTGTGATTTAGTTCACCATATCGGATATGTGGAAGACGGGGTATGCGTTTAGTTGGTCTGACTGTAGTCACTTACCATTCTATCCTTTTCCCTGTTCCTCACTGCCACCACCTGTACTCTCCAAGGGCTGGTCCTGGCCTCAATTATCCCCTCATTAAGTAGTCCCTGCCCCTCCACCCGAATAAAGACCCTATCCCAAGCACTGTACCATC